>NC_089840.1:8704714-8709714 GCF_035609145.1 Eleutherodactylus coqui
GTTCCTAGTGTCCAGCTGTTTAGTAACCCAGCTACTAGAGTCCCTTCAGTTAGTGCCGCAGTTCCTGTAGTTCAGTGGTTTAGTTTCCTGGCCTTCTGCTCTACAAACCCATCACTAAAGACAACACCCAATTTCTTCTGGCTGTATAACATGATACCACTGACCTGATTGTCCAGTCTGTTTTTACCCTTATGGCAACTAAATTTACAGTTTTTACCTTTTACTAAACTAAAAAGACTCAATGCATTATATATATATATTTTTTAATCCTATTTACCATCAACAAATCCCAAAATTGTGTAGACCCTAATTCATGTAAGAAGCCATTGAGAATAAATCAGTTAATTGCATCCTGTCACATGCTAGACACTGGTGCATCTCCTACGAACCTTGGCACATTTCACTCTGGGGCACTCTTTATTTAGAACGCATGAAAAACCCAAACCTAGGTTAATTCTCCCCTATATTCATTAAATACTTTAGATGCAGTGGTGTACCCCCAATGGAGGAAACCTATATGGCTGTTAGAGGGCCGTCAGCTAGGTGGGATGGCTTGTAGAAGCAACCCCTCTGCTTATTATGCTAAATGTCCAGTTCCCGGGTGGGCCACTACTGCTGCCTGGTGCAAAGCAACACAGAAATTCCCAAAACTCATAAAATCATAGACTGGTAGAGTTGGAAGGGACCTCCGGGGTCATCTGGTCCGACCCCCTGCTCAGTGCAGGATCACTAAACCATCCCAGGTAAATATCTGTCCAACCTCTGTTTGACTCCGCTAGACAACACGAATACCTAGATAAATCTAGCGATATCCTTTGGACCCGCCTACTGGAGGTATTTCTCCTTCTATCCCTCCCGTTTTATTCTGGGTGGCATCAGCTGCTATTCCTTGTGGTGTCAGTTATATCCCCATATACAATATACTGTCTTCTTCTTCTTACATGATCGATGAGTTCTCGGACCATTCCATTCCACTCCCCTTTGTCGTTCTGTGCCCCATATTTGCCATCTGCTACCAGCCTAACTTCATAAATAAAGCCCAGGATGTTGGACAGCTCCTTCAGTAAATCCAAGCAGTAGCCCTCAAATCTGTCATTTCCATACAAGGGTTTGTCCGACTTCTTGTACATGACATACGGATCTTCCTGTAATGCAGAAAAATAAGATAAATATATGAGGCACTACTATTTCAGGTTCATACAGAATGGATGTAGGAACATAGACATTTTGCCACAAAGTTAAGGGCTTTCCCAACCTTTAAAGAAAACTTGCTCCAGGGTAGCAAAAAATAGCCATTACTCAGCCTCCACTGTGCCTTTGGCCCTCTGGTCCAGCATTGCTGATCCTCTTTCCCTCGGTCTGATCCCTGCTGATAGTAGAAGTGATGACATCATGTTCATTGTACACCTGATGGCTGCAGCCAATCACTGGCCTTAGCAGTCATGTGCCACAGATCCATACAAGACCGCGGAGGCCAGCAACTGGCTGCAGTAGTCATGTGAGCAATGAATGTGACATCATTGCTTCCTGTTTCAGTGAGGGCTTTGGTGGAGGTAACAGGGTCAATGGTATTGGACCAGAAGAGCTATTTTATTTTATTATGCCATTCCGTACTTTAGGGCAAATTTTTTGAATATGTAAAACAACCCCTTTAAGCAGCACCAAATCAATCCATGATATAACAATAAACATGGCTGTAATACAGCTCATTTTCTAGCACTGTTTCAAACTAATTCACCTCCTTGCACTCTGTTGGTACTTGCCAGGGCTTCTATAAGTGCACAAGCTCAGCTATTGAGTTCACGATACTCTGCAGTTTGAGGATGTGACTAAACTGCGTCATGTTGCCACTTGAGGTTAGTGTTGGCGAATTGTGGGTGATGTTGACACAATGAACAGCCCACCCACATTGCGGGATTTCAATAGAATAAGAAAAAACAGTGCTCCAATGTATAGGGTACCAGAGGATACTGTGAGAAGGTACCAGTGAAAACTCTCTTCTGGCAGAGTTGTGCAGACGGCACAACATTCAAAAAAGCTTTAATCGGCAGCAGCGACTTCCGTAGGGATGCAGAAGCCAGCCAAACAAGAAATAAGTAGGACAGTGTAACAGACAGCCAAGACACAGACAGGCGGGACGATAGGGAATCTTAATTCAGGCGATGTGCTCCATAGTCAGATTACCTTCTTCCTCAGACCATATGCACAAAAAATATACAATTACAGTACCCATGAAATACAATAATTAAAAAGCAGGAGGCGACCCATCAGCGTGTGACCTCAATATACATTAAAATACAAGGACAAAATCTTATCAATTGAAAACATAAAACTATCACACAAAAATTAAAAATTCAAGGATTATCAATAAAATACATGTATAAAAGCACAACTCATTTGTATATGCAAATGAATTGAATATTAGACATAGTTAAATTTCACTCAATGCACTACCAAGAATCCAAACAGAATGAGAGAAAAACAGCGTAAAAGCTAAAGCTAATAATGAATTGAGGCTTGCAACAGAGGCCAAAAGCAATAAAAAAGGATTTTGGGGGTCAAAAGCAAAATAAAAGTCAAAGATGCTATTGGATGTTTACAAGATGAAAATGGTGAATTGGTTAAGAATGATGCTGAGAAGGCTGAACTTTAAAATTCCTATTTTGTATCTGTTTTCTCTCAGAAAGTAGATGGAACATCAACTCATCTTCCCCGTGCTACTGGGGGAATAAAAGAATGCAGGCTATCTATAAGCAGAGAGATAGTGAGGGAACACATAGCTAACTTAAATGAATTCAAGTCTCAAGGTCCAGATGAATTACATCCCAGGATACTAAAGGAAGCACAGAGGTAATTGCGGAACCACTCGCCATAATCTTTGAAAATTCCTGGAGAACAGGAGAAGTCCCAGAAGATTGGAAAAGGGCAAATGTTGTCCATATCTTCAAAAAAGGGAAGAAGGTGGATCCAGGAAACTACAGGCCTGTGAGCCTGACTTCTATATCGGAAAGATCTTTGAACAATTTATTATACAGCATGTATGCAAGTACTTGGATGAGAATGGAGTAATTAACCAGAGCCAGCATGGGTTTGTAACAAACAAGTCATGTCAGATGGATCTAATTTCCTTCTATGACAATATCGTCGACTGGGTTGATCAGGGAAATGTGGTAGATATAGAATATGTTGCCTTTAGTATAGCATTTGACAAAGTATCTCATACCATACTTATTGAAAAAATGACCAAATATGGGATTCACAGGGCAACTGTTAGGTGGATTCACAACTGGCTGAGTGATCGTACTCAAAGAGGGGTCATAAATGGCTGCACATCCAAGTGGAAAATGTATCAAGTGGGGACCACAAGGCTCTGTCCTAGGCCCAGTGTTGGTCAACATTTGAAAAACCAGCAGAAGATATTGCCGATCTGCCGGCAATCTCCTGCTTCTAAGTCTCCTGCTTTGTTTACAGGTTGCCATAGAGACCATCGGCTTGTCAGAAGCAAGCTGATGGTCTCTGTGGCAGGGAGAGCTGGTGCTTGGCTGTCAGAGGACAGCTAGGTACGAGCTCTTACAGCAGAGATCAGAGAAAACCCCCGATCTCTGCTGTGTTAAGTTAACCCTTTACATGCTGCAGTCTATGTGACTGCAGCATGTAAAGGGCTGTCACTGCAGCATGTAAAGGGCTGTCACCATCGGACCCCCGGAATGTGATCAGGGGTCCTGATGGGTCCCTGTGGAAGTCCCCTAAAGGGACAAAAAAAAAAAAAGTTATAAAATTGTTTAAAAAAAAATAATAAAAACACTTGTCTCCCTTTACTTTGTAAAAAATCAAAAATACAAATCACACATGTGGTATCCGTGCGTCGTAATGACCCAGAGAAGGAAGTTAATGCATTATTTAACCCCTTAATGACATGGCCTCTTTTTTTCTTTTTTCCCCCCATTTCTGTTTTCCCCCCCCCCTGTTTAAAAAAATCACAACTTGTCCCGCAAAAAACAAGCCCTTATATGGCCATGTCACTGGAAAAATGAAAAAGTTATGGCTCTTGAGACGCAACTGAAAAATTAGTTGAAATTCAATGATTAGACCATTTAAAAAAACCTGCCCTGGTGGGCACGACAGGGTGGTAGGAAACCCGCCACTCAAGGGGTTTATTCCATTATTCAGTTCAGTTTTATAATCATGCATCTAGTTTTTCACTATTTATCCGTTTCCTTCAGATTTTCTCTTATTCTTATATCTGATTTTTACATTCTTATGTATACCATTTACATGTATTTATTTGCATCGGTGTATACAACACTCACGTATCTCTCATTATTGGACTAGTGCTGCAGTACATTGTGGTTCTCCCATCCTGTTTGGATCTTTTGTAGCACATTGAGCGTTTCACAAACGTCCTTTAACCCTTTCCAATCCACTGTCTAACGTCTGAAGACATTATGATTTAAGGCTGTACAGCTCCGATGTTGGAAGACGTCCGTCGGGGTTCTCTTACTGTATATTGCCAGCCTCTCTGCTGTTGGAGCCTATCCAACGTGTCACCTCATGCAGTACTGGCTTTAGCCAGCAGATAGCGCCGTTGTATAACAGCAGAAAAAGAGTAACCTCCCCTAGGAAAACCAGGATACAAATTGGATTGGAAAGGGTTAAGGCTGATTTAAACACGATTATTGCTCGAAATTAGCTCAAAAGCCGTTGTCTTAGCGATAATCCTTGTGTCCATCTTGCGCCCGTCGTGCAGTTTTCGCTAACGATTCGCGCATCGTTGTCTTTCAGTCCGCTTAAAATCCGTCATTCAGCTGTTTGCTTCTCGTTTGGCTAAAGTGACATTTGTTCAGTCGTTCAGCGATTTAAGGGGAGTTTTTGATAGTTTGGCGGGGCGTACATTCAACAGGCTACAGGCCCAGCGATGGGCTGACGGGAGGACAAAGCTTCGTTTTTAACGCGCTAATCTGGTGCTCAACCAAACTATCGCTCAATTATCGTTTATTTTT
>NC_089840.1:9014714-9184714 GCF_035609145.1 Eleutherodactylus coqui
CCCCCTTGTTACAGTCCTGGGTATAATAGATGATGGGAGAGATCTCTGTACTGACCCCTGATATATTATACATAGTTATTAGAGTGCCCCCTTGTTACAGTCCTGGGTATAATAGATGATGGGAGAGATCTCTGTACTGACCTCTAATATATCTATACATAGTTATTAGAGCGCCCCCTTGTTACAGTCCTGGGTATAATAGATGATGGGAGAGATCTCTGTACTGACCCCTGATATATTATACATAGTTATTAGAGCGCCCCCTTGTTACAGTCCTGGGTATAATAGATGATGGGAGAGATCTCTTTACTGACCTTTAATATATCTATACATAGCTTTTAGGTCGTTCCTCAGCCGTCTTTTTTCTAAACTAAGTAACCCTAATTTTGATCACCTCTCTGGGTATTGTAGTCCACCCATTCCATTTATTACTTTAGTTGCTGCCTTTGTACCCGCTCCAGCTCTGATATGTCCTTCTTGAGGACCGCTGCCCCCAAAACTGTCCACAATATTCCATGTGTGATCTGACCAGTGACCTTTCTCATCATGCGCCCCTAGACCTCTTCTGATGCACCCATGATCATATTTGCCTTGGCAGCAGCTGCCTGACACTGGTTGCTCCAGTGAAGTTTACAGTTACCTACAATCCCCAAGTCCTTCTCCAGGTCAGTGTTCCCCAGTGGGTTCCCATTATGTGTGTAATAGTGACATGTAATTCCTCTGCCAGAACCTTACATTTATTAATGTTAAACTTCATCTGCCAGTTTTCTGCACCCAACTTATTCCAATCCATTTGCAACCACATTCTGTCTTCTCTTCTGTTAACTTCTTTACATAGTTTTGTATCATCTGCAAATATTAATATTTTACTGCACAATCTGTCTACAAAGAATAATGTCCAATGCTGCCCTCATGGTACCCCACTAGTAATGGTAACCCCCTCCAATACTGCCTCCTGTGGTACCTCGCTAGTAACGGTGACCCATCCAATTCTGCCCACTTTGGAACCCCACTAGTAACCCCTAGATGATGGCAGAGATCTCTGTACTGACCGCTGATATATCTATACGTAGTTATTAGAGTCCCCCCTCGTTACAGTCCTGAGTATAAATAGATGATGGGAAAGATCTCTGTACTGACCGCTGATATATTATACATAGTTATTAGAGCGCCCCCTTGTTACAGTCCTGGGTATAATAGATGATGGGGGAGATCTCTGTACTGACCGCTGATATATTATACATAGTTATTAGAGCGCCCCCTTGTTACAGTCCTGGGTATAATAGATGATGGGGGAGATCTCTGTACTGACCCCTGATATATTATACATAGTTATTAGAGCGCCCCCTTGTTACAGTCCTGGGTATAATAGATGATGGGAGAGATCTCTGTATTGACCCCTGATATATTATACATAGTTATTAGAGCGCCCCCTTGTTACAGTCCTGGGTATAATAGATGATGGGAGAGATCTCTGTATTGACCCCTGATATATTATACATAGTTATTAGAGCGCCCCCTTGTTACAGTCCTGGGTATAATAGATGATGGGGGAGATCTCTGTACTGACCGCTGATATATTATACATAGTTATTAGAGCGCCCCCTTGTTACAGTCCTGGGTATAATAGATGATGGGGGAGATCTCTGTACTGACCGCTGATATATTATACATAGTTATTAGAGCGCCCCCTTGTTACAGTCCTGGGTATAATAGATGATGGAGGAGATCTCTGTACTGACCCCTGATATATTATACATAGTTATTAGAGCGCCCCCTTGTTACAGTCCTGGGTATAATAGATGATGGGGGAGATCTCTGTACTGACCGCTGATATATTATACATAGTTATTAGAGCGCCCCCTTGTTACAGTCCTGGGTATAATAGATGATGGGGGAGATCTCTGTACTGACCGCTGATATATTATACATAGTTATTAGAGCGCCCCCTTGTTACAGTCCTGGGTATAATAGATGATGGGGGAGATCTCTGTACTGACCCCTGATATATTATACATAGTTATTAGCGTGCCCCCATGCTCTCTGTCATACCTTACTAGTAACTGTAACCCCTGTAATGCTGCCCCTGTGGTTCCTCACTGGTAACAGTGACCCAATCAGAGTATGTACCATCTATAACCACCCTCTACTTTCTATCACTGACCAGTTACTTACCCCCTTACCCACATTCTCACCCAGACCAAGCATTCTCATTTTATATACCAACCTTTTATGTGGCACAGTATCAGATGCTCTTCAAAAGTCCAGATACACAAGATCCAGAGACTCCCCGGTCCAATCTAGAACTTACCTCCTTGTAGACGCTGATCAGGTTGGTTTGACAGGAGCGATCTCTCACGAACCCGTGCTGATACGGAGTTATACAGTTATTTTAAAGAATTGTAGCTCCTTTATTTACCCATCGCCGTCGCTGTCTGAGGGCTTGTTGTTTGCGGGATGAGTTGTATTTTTCAATGGTGCCATATAATGTACTGCAAAACTAAAAAAATTCTAAGTGGAGTAGAATGAAAAAAACACCGACATTCCGCCATCCTTTGTTGCGTCTTATTTCTACGGCGCGCAAACTGCAACATAAATGATATGATAACTTTATTCTACGGGTCCGTCCGATTACTACAATGCCAAACTTGCAGTTTTTTTGCTGTACTACTTGTATTTTTTCAGACATTTAATTTTTAAAAATGATTTTCTGCCGTTTTCTGCCGTTTTCTGCGCCCTATGAATAGCTTTCTTATTTTCCCGTCGATGTAGTTGAGCGGGGCTCATTGTTTGTGAGACATCCTGTAGTTTACGTTGGTCCTTATTTGGAATACATACAACTTTTTGATCGCTTTTTTATTGCAATTTTTCTGGGAGACAGGGTGACCAAAAAAAAGTGCATTTCTGGCGTTCTTTTATTTTTTCGTTGGACGACGTTCACCATGTGGGGTAAATAATGCGCTAGTTTGATACAACAAACTTTTACGGACGCAGCGATACCAAATATGTATTTTTGTTTTATAATTTAGATTTTTTAAATTATAGATATGGCAAAAGGAGGGTGTGTTAAACTTTTACTACTTTTTTCCTTTTTACAATTAGTAAAACTCTATTGATCTTATTTTTTTCAGTCCCCCTAGGGAACCACAACTAGCGATGCTTTGATCGCTCCTGCAGTATGATGTAATGCGCTCATCCAATCACAGGCAGTGCTCTGCCATTCATTGAATTCAATGAGAAGGTGTCCCTGAGCCCTGACAGTGGCAGGGAGGTGAGTATATATATTTTTATTTTTTACTACAGCTAGGGATGATTTTCAGGGAAGAGCTAATATTTAAAGCCCTTTCCCAAAAAATCACTGCAGGGGTTGCCGGTAGGCCCCATTGAGAGCAATGCTGCAGGGAGCTTCATTCATGTGTAGAATTCTATGAATAGAATTCTATGAATGGCCAAGGGTTGCCTGTGATTGACTGAGTGCTGTGACCAATCACAGGCAGCACTTAGCTGTCAGTCATTGAATGGCTGTGGGCTGTATATGATTGGCTGAGCACTCAGCCAATCAGATACAGCCCTTTCAGCAGGCGGGGATTTTAAATTCCTGCCTGCTGAAACACAGTCAGAGCAGTGCAGGGAGAAGACAGGTTAGACGCGCCTGAGCCCTGGCATCTGCAGACAGGTGAGTATAGTTTTTTTATGGATGATTTTCAGGGAAGGGCTTATATTCAAAGCCCTTCTCTGAAAATTCCTGCAGGGCTTGCCAGCAGCCCATTACTTTCAATGGGACTACAGAAGCTCCGGTCCCATTGAAAGCAATGGGAGAACGTCGCGATCCTCTACCACAGTTATCACAGCTGTGGCAGGGGATTCTTTACTTCCCACAGGAATTCCCCTTGGGACTGATCACTGTGACAGTACTGTCACAGTCTTCAGTGACAAGGAGACTTCCCGTGGAGAATATTTACACGGCAGCAGCAGAGAGGTAAGCATATATATTTATTTATTTTTTTACACGAACAGGAATGATTTTTCAGGGAAGGGCTTATATTTAAAGCCCTTCCCCGAAAAGCACTGCAAGGGTTGCCGGCAGGCCATTGCTTTCAATGGAGCCGCTCGCAGCTTGAAAGCAATGCTGCACGGACCTGCATTCACGTGTGTTTGTGTACGTACATGGGTGCGTGGTTTTGTGTGCACTTATGTACGGCACAAGCACATGCTCATGTGAATGCATCCTAATGGTATTAAAAAAAAAAAAACATGGCAGAATTGCGGTTTTCTCACCCTACTCTCCAAAGAAAGTATAAAAGTTTTACAATACATTATATTTACACAAAAATGGCCATGTAGATAGAAAAATTAAAAAGTTATGGCTTTTGAAAAGTGGATATGAAAATCATTGCATCATTATTGCCAAAACAATCGTGTCACTAAGGGGTTAAACAGGATTTTACATAAAGACAAACCCCTCTACCCTTTCCAATTTTTATAGTCCCTACTGATTAGACTAACCCTGTAAGTTCACCGCCCAGTCACAGCTTTCATTCAACCAGGTCTCAGTTATTCCCACTATGTCAGCGTTTTCCTCAGACATAATTACTCCCAGTTCGTCAACCATATTGGTCAGACTTCTAGCATCAGTCACCTTATTGGTCAGACTTCTAGCATCAGTCACCTTATTGGTCAGACTTCTAGCATTAGTCCCCTTATTGGTCAGACTTCTAGCATCAGTCACCTTATTGGTCAGACTTCTAGCATCAGTCACCTTATTGGCCAGACTTCCGGCATTAGTTTCCTTATTGGTCAGACTTCTAGCATTAGTTTCCTTATTGGCCAGACTTCCGGCATTAGTTCCCTTATTGGTCAGACCTCTTTCATTAGTCACTATACAGTTTAAAAGATTTTGGTTTTTTTTTTTTTTAAGTATATTGCTACTAAGTATTCCGCCAGTTGTAACTGTATTAACTCCTCCCACTGCTCCACTCCCATTCTCATTTCTTAGTCCCAGATCTCTGTCTACACTATCTCGCCACTTCCCCCCTCTCTCTGGTTTCCCTACCCCCAGTCACTAGATGCAGCATTATCAATTTTTAATGTTTTAATTTTTTAACGTTTTTTTCATGTGACTGGAAAAAGTATTTTTTTTACTTTTACATTTTTATTTTTGTAATAATTAAAAAACGTTATTCTAGTTTTTTTAGTCCTCAAAGAGGGCTTGAATTAGTCATCATTTGATAGCTCATATATAATATAATTTAATACTATAGTATTGCATTATACTTTATTATGACAGGCATCCTATTAATATGTGCTACAGGCCGCAGCATTGTCTTAATAATCAACCATTAATGCCCTGGGGGATTTTTGATTGACTCAGGCTGCCATGTCACCCTGCATGGCCACTGGAACATGTCAATCACAATCACGGTTTAATAGCTTTAAATCAGGATTAGACTTCCCCTGCCAATGTCAGTGGTCCCGATTCGGTGGCTTAGTGTTCATCCACCATGAACTGCAGAACTGGGATCCATTGTGGATGCATCCCTGCGGCCATGGGGAAATTCTGTGATCTACCTGTTAACCAGTCTGTCCTGATAGTGCTGCGATTTGAGGTCCCTTTCCACTGCTGGAATCAAATTTATCATTTTGGCCTTGTCGTGGGAATCAAGGAGATTGGCCCTCTAGTAATGATCTGGTGTTTTAATGTGGGCTATGCGACGGTCCTTCTGCAAGCACTGCAGCATAAAAGCAGTTATATGCCTCAAAGTGCCTAAGGGTGATGGTTCACACTCATCAAGGTCAAGCCTAAGAGTGTCCTTCAGCTGGTCCCACCATCCACATAGAATAACTGGGGTTAATGATAATGGAAGGAATGCTGCAACCCCCCCCCCCTGCCTCTGGTCCTATTTTATCCCTCTCGTCTTCCTCCTCTTCTATACTTCTCCCTCCTCTTCTATACTTTCTGGAGAAATGTGTTGAAGAAGACACCCTCTTCCTTTCCCAAAGCCACTCTCCCTGTGGTGTTGAGTAATGGCGGACTGGACAGACAGCTGGGAGATTGGTACAGGCCATGTTTCATATAGCAATATAAATATGATGCAGCTTCTTTCTCTGATCTCTCAATAGAATCCAGTTTAAGTTCACTGCCGGTATACAAGCTTTTACACCCAGCAGCAACATATCCTCTGTGGAATATCTCTCCCTAACAACGGACCGCGTGTTATTTAGGCATATATGTGATTATTCTCATTAAGAGAAACCAAGTAATCTTGTAGATATGATGCCTTTTAATAGCTAACAAAAATCCATGATGTTATAGCGAGCTTTCGAAACCACACAGGGTCCTTCCTTTAGGCCTATAAACATGACGTAGCTTCTCTGTCCTGTACTGAACTGTAAAATGGCCCCTGGTTACACTGTGACTATGTTATATATGGCTAGAATGTGATTGTTCCCAGTAAGAGAAACCAAGTAACCTTGTAGATATGATACCTTTTAATGGCTAACAAAAATACATGATGTTACAGCGAGCTTTCAGACTTTTACTCTCAATCCTTCATCAAGGCATAATGAAATGGATCCGAAGAGGCCTGCATATTTACACACACATACTGATGACAAGGCACAGACATGGATGTGAATAATGTGCACTTTAAAAAAATAGTGACTGGTGAGGGAGTGAAGGTTTTATGGTCCCTAAGTTAGTGAATCCTAGCACAGAAGTGTTATTCCATCTCCCTTGTTAGCACAGAAATACAGGGAGTGAAAGTTTTATGGTCCCCTAACTAGTGTGTGTGTGTGGGGGGGATGTTTCACCAGGCCGGCAGTGTTATTTGTGCTATAGATTTCTCATACTGCCCACTCACACATGCATCCTCGTCAAAAAGGTAATACTATATTAAAAGTGTCAAAAGTTGTTACAAATTTATATTCCAAAATTGTTATATGGTTTTGTGACTTCAAATTACCTTTCAATATCATAGCTTTAATATCTTCTATGTCGGTTCCGTGACTAGAGAAATGTTCAGCTACGGTAGAGTTGGAAGGGACCTCCAGGGTCATCGGGTCCTCCAGGGTCATCGGGTCCAACCCCCTGCTCAGTGCAGGATCACTAAATCATCCCAGACAGATGTCTGTCCACCATTGAAGGACTCACCACCTCCTATAGCAACCTGTTCCACTCATTGATCCCCCTCACTGTCTAATATCTAATCTGTGTCTCCTCCCTTTCAGTTTCATCCCATTGCTTCTAGTCTTTCCTTGTGCAGATGAGAATAGGGCTGATCCCTCTGCACTGTGACCGCCCTTCAGATATTTGTAGACAGCTATTAAGTCTCCTCTCAAAATTTGTCATGTACCGGACACAGGGGAGGGAGAGGGGGGATAATACCTATCAATCCCGCCTCAGTCCTCCATCACTCTAGTGGTATTGTAAGCGTGAAGTCGTTAGAATACAGGTTGATTTGTACCTGGCTTCCTCGGGGCTTCTGCACGCATGTGAAGCGAAAGCTAAAAAGCACCACCTGATCCGTTCTAACGCACCCACAATGCCCATACACAACTGCCACCACCAATGTTCATGGGCATTGGGCCCGATTTATGGATTATTAACACAATCTTCGGAGTATTATGGTTCGTTATTAAAACAGACAAGGCTTGAACTGATAAAGTGTAGATTTATTCTAGAAAAGGTCGAGCAGTGCAATATATACAGAATGTACAAAGGTATACAAGGAAAAAGCTTGTTACATGGGAGAATAAGGACTACAGTATGAATACACTCAGCAGATTTTAAATAAAATGGGAGAAATTAAAAGAAAGTTACCAGATTTTGGGATACACGGCCCAAAGGGGTCTGGGTGGCGGAGAGCCAGAACATAGGGAAGTCTATATACCGCAGTATAACTCCGTGGATCGACGAAAGGGACCTGAGGGGGCCCACATTTTAAAGGGTCCCTAGTACACACCTCCCCCTGCCCCCTCTGAGGTCATACAGAGAATGGAGGGTTGGACTTGTAGGAAATCTGAGGAATCATAATTATTTATTTTTGGTCATATCTCGGTGGGAGAGCCTCCGATCATGAGGATATGCCCGCCACATTTCCGGTTATGATTTTAGCTGCATGGGAATACCAAACATACAGACGCAATCACAACCAGAGATGGGGTTACGTCATTTGAGAGGGTTCCTGAGCACTTAACGCACTGTGAATGGATGCGTTTTGTCCGACTGGGACACCCGATTTTGAAAATCTAATTCATGTCCATCTGGGACCTTCACACAACCAAATATTCTTATTAAAGATTTCCCCAATATCAATTCTTTCAGCCCCGGCTAGTCTGGAAGAGGAAGTTAATAGAAGAATGGTTTTCCTAAAACTTAATTAACACATGCATGGTCTGCATCCTCATGCTAATACCACCCAACACATACAGGTGGGAGAGAAGGAATGACAGCACAGCTCTTGTCCAGGGCAGTGAGACAATGCTTTTCCTGCATGCACATATCAACAGGCTGGGGAAAAAGCTGCTCAACCTGTCGCTTCTTTCCACCTATTCAGGGATTATACAGTAGATACCAAATGGATTGCTGGATAGAGGCTGAATATAAGGCAAGGTACAAAGAACAAAATGGCTGACGGCCTAACGACTCTAGGTACAAAATCTTATACATCATCACACCTCCATTTTTTAGATGGGCACCGGTAGTTGATCTTTACAGATCACTTCCAGAAACCGTCTTTGTCACCTCATCTCGATGGGACAGTCCATCCGCATTGCCGTGTTCACTTCCCTTCTTGTGCTGGATAGTGAAGTCGTAGGACTGCAGCACCAGGCTCCAGCGGAGGAGCTTACCATTTTCTCCGGCCACGCGGTTCAACCAGCTGAGCGGATTGTGATCCGTGATTACCGTGAAGTTACGCCCATATAGATATGGCTGTAACTTCTGTAGGGCCCAGACGATGGCTAAACATTCCTTCTCGACCGTGGCGTATGCCACCTCTCTAGGCAGGAGCTTCCGGCTGAGGTAAAGCACAGGGTGTTCTTCTACCTATGCATTGACTTGACTGAGGACAACACCAAGGCCATAAGCGCTGGCATCAGTTTGCACCACAAACCTCCGGGTGAAGTCTGGGGCCTGCAGGATCGGAGAACTGGACAGAGCAGCTTTATGGCTGCAAATGACTTCTCTCATTCTGAGGCCCAGTTCACCACCTGAGGTAGATTTTTCTTTGTCAGGTCAGTGAGGGGCTTGGCCAGGGCACTGTAGTTGGGTACAAACTTGCGGTAGTACTCAGCGGTACCCAAGAAGGACATCACCTGCTTCTTGGTTTTTGGGCTGGGCCAGGCTCGGATGGTGTCTACCTTACCAGGCTCTGGCTTCAGGGTTCCCCCACCTACATGGTGCCCTAGGCACTGCACCTCTTGCATGCCGATCTGGCATATTCCAGGCTTTATGGTGAGACCCGCTGCCTGAATCTGCCTGAGCACCTGCGACAGGTGTGACAGTTAGTCCTCTCAAGTAGGGCTGTAGACGGCAATGTCGTCTAAGTAGCTGATGGCATACTCCCCATGTCCTTCAAGCAGATCCACCAAGTGCTGGAAAGTAGCCAGAGCGTTCTTCATGCCAAAGGGCATTACGTGGGACTCGTAGAGTCCAAATGGCGTGATAAAAGCCGACCTCTCTTGTGCCTCCCAGGTCATGGGTATTTGCCAATAGCCACGGCTCAAACCATGATGGGGAGATACAGGGCACTCGCCAGTTTGTCCAACAGCTCATCGAGGCGAGGCATTGGATAAGCGTCGGACACCGTGATCGCATTCAACCTCCTGTAGTCCACACAGAACCGGGCCATCCAGTCCTTTTTCGGCACCAGGACTACAGGGGAGGCCCACGCGCTCTGGGACTTCTGAATGACGCCCAGGTGCAGCATCTCTTCAATCTCCCGCTTCATATCCACCTGCACTACATTAGCATGAGGATACAGACCATGCATGTGTTAATTAAGCTTTAGAAAAAACATTCTTCTGTTAGAGGGCTTGACCCTTCCTCTTCCAGACTAGCTGGGGCCAAAAGAATTCATATTGGGGAAATCTTCAATAAGAATATTTGGTCATGTGAAGGTCCCAGCCAGATATGAATTAGATTTTGAAAATCTCTTCTGCAAGCTAAACATTCCCAGATCCTTTAACTATTCCTCATAGGGCATGATTTGCAGACCGCTCACCATCTTGGTAACTGTTCTCTGAACTTGCTCCAGTTTGTCTCGGTCTTTTTTAAAGTGTGGTGCCCAGAACTGGACACAGTATTCCAGATGAGGTCTGACCAAGGAAGAGTAGAGGGGATAATGACCTCACGGGATCTAGACTTTATGCTTCTCTTAATACATCCCAGAATTGTGTTTGCCTTTTTGGCTGCTGCATCACATTGTTGACTCATGTTCAGTCTATGATCTATTAGTATACCCAAGTCTTTTTCACATGTGCTGCTTAGCCCAATTCCTCCCATTCTGTATGTGCTTTTAGTATTTGAGTAGCTTAATGTCAGGTTTATGGTGGGGTGGATTGCATTGAATCTTTCATGAATTTTATTAGTTCTTGTTCAGTGTTGGTCCAGATGATTATGATGTCATCAATGTATCGGAAGTAAGCCAATGGTTTGCTGAAGCAGGAGGCCAGAAAGTCCCTCTCCAGTTTTGCCATGAAAAGTTAGGCATACTGTGGTGCCATTTTACTGCTCATGGCGGTTCCGGTGTATCTCTTTGCCAAAGGAGAAACAATTATGTGTGAGGATGAACCTCATGAGTTGTAACACGGATTCAGAGGCAACCCCATTGGCCTCAAGGTGTGCCTGGCAGGCAGTCAGTCTATCTTCATTTGGAATATAAGGATTCCACATCCATGGTGGCCATGATGGCGCCATCGGGGAGGGGAAGTATGGTTAATAGTTTGTTCAGTAGATCCTTGGTGTCTTGCAAGTAGCTGGTTATGTTTCTCACCAGTGGTTTAAGGACCCCTTCTACCCATCCTGAGATTCCTTCAACGAGGATACCCACACCTGAGATAATTGGCCCTCTGATTTACCAGCTTTGTGTAGTTTGGGAAGCATGTAGACTGTTCCAACCCTGGGGTTCTCCGGTATCAAGTCCAAAGGTTTTGTGGAGCTCACAGACAGACTTCTGATGACCCTTCTCAATCCCTGACATATTTTTGAGTCGGGTTTTGATCAATTTTGGTGTAGTGTCTGGCTGTCTGCTTCTTTCATGTAGTCTGATGTATTCATGAGGACTATAGCACCACCTTTATCTGCAGGCTTAATGGTGATCTCCTTCTTGCGCTTAAGTGCACAGATGGCTCTTCTTTTTGGCATATTGATATTAAATGTTTCCCCTTTCCACTTGTCCAGTATAGTAGATTGCACCACATGCCTAAAGGAGTCTAAAAGGTATCATATTTACAAGATTACTTGGTTTCTCTTACTGGGAACAATCACATTTTGATCTACTGGCTAACATGGTACCAAATTTTTTTCGTATATGGCTAGGTCATGTGATGCAGGCGTCCAATGAAACAGCTGCCCATATGCAAACTGCCCATATGCAAGATGGGAAGGACATATTTGGTGACATCAGTAAGGTGCCATGGCTGCTGATTGGCTACATACTCACCTCTGCAGCAGGAAATTTGATTTTCCCATGATTTTTGCCAAAAATCAGTTCAGACTAACCTGATTCGATTTTGAGAACATTGGGGCGATTTTATTGCCCAGCTGATCAAGGTGAGCAACACTAATTTTTACCAACTGGGAATTACTTGTCTCTCTATTCTCTTCAAGAGTCACTAGAACTAGAAGAGTCACTAGAACTATATGATGAAATGGCATGGACTGTACCACACAGGCTATTCACAGGGGTGGGCAATTAAAGTTCATCCTCCCTGACTGTATACGTATAGATGCATCATGGGATTGCTGGCATAGCACAGATAGAGAAAGCAGGGTGAACTCTAAAAATCAACATAGTGTCTGAAAAGTATCAGTGTTACATCATTCACACTCACGAACTGGCAAAACTCCCACAGAACTCAGAAACAGCAGACATAACTCACAGAAAGACATAACACACTGACTGACCAATACCCAAAACATGCCCACATGCATAAAGAGATGCAGATTGATACTATGCGAGGCATTGGCTCATATTTTGGCCTAGATACTTAAGCCCGAGAGCCCACTTCCGGGTCCTTGTTGTCTCGCCCATCCCTACTCTAACAAGACAACTTCCACATGAAACCTACCTGCATGCTGGGTGATCGTCCTGACAAGCATGGCCCCATGCTGGAACCTAGGGTCCTACCTAGATGACAAATGAAACACAGCTGGACTGAACACAGTTTACACCAACACACCAGGGATTTGCATACAACACCGAACACCATGCATCCTGAACAGGACTGTCCACACCTCATGTCCGGCACATGCACAGACACGAAGGAACACAACACTGTTTACACTGAACACACTGAACAAGCAGGAAAGCCCAGCAGCCTCTAGCCGAGGAGCTGGTATATATTAGAAACAGACCTGGGAGATTGGCTGGCTGGAGAAATCCACACCCAGCCAACTCAATCAACCCCACCTGTAGAACAACTATCCCAGCAGCACACCCTAACAATCAGAGAGGAGGCTGCACTGCGGTATAGAGAGTGCAATATATATAGGAGACATCCAGAGTGTAACAGGTATTCAAGTGAGGGGTACGGGGAGGGAAAATATGTTTTCGCTGGAGTGACCCTTTAAAAGTGGTATTTATGTTTGGAATTTTTGATAAAAGCTTTTCTTCGTACTTTCATTGGCCACTTTATCCAATGTCCTCATCTGAGTATTTTTATTTAATTTAAATTGATACAAAAGGGGTATTACTAAAATAGACTTTTAGCACTTATCCGCTGTGACCCCCACGATACCGAGAATTGGAGTCCCAAGTCCATTCCTCTTCAGTCGGAGTACCAGAAATAGTGTAATTGCCCTCTGGTGTCTGGGGACCCTTAGGCAGTAGGGAACAAGGGAAGCCTACTGGTGGAGGTACAGTCACTTGGTTGACTGGAGGAAGTATAGGTGTAGGCACTTCTTCATCAGTAGGAACACTCACCGGTAAAGGTGGAGACGGATTATCACTCATAGGCTCCAATACAGTCTTAGGGCCCGGTCGTCATTGAAGGAATGCTCTATTACATGGATGCAAGTAGTCGAAGGCCGGCTCCTTGACATCATGAAAAGACAACATTGTTATGCTTGGAACTACGTCTATTAACGAAGGATATGCAGAATGTGCAGCCTCTTCAATAGTGTACAGGTACAAGTCTTGAGCCGTGTTGCGAACCAAATACAAAGAATCTGTGTTCATCTGGTCACAGAGCTCCAAGCTTTACAGATTTTCTGGGGCATGTAGGAACGTGTCAGTCGCTGTAGCTGATATGCAAGTCACACCGTCCCCTCAGTATACTTGCTGGCAGGCAAGAGTTTTATATGCCAGTGACCAAATCCCAGTTGAGTTGTCCAATGAATAAGAGCACCGTCCCCAGCTCTGTAACAGGCTGAAGGCGGCTCAGTGGGCCATTATGGTGAACGACTGCCACAGCGTGATTCTTGTTTTTCTTCTCTCCTCTCTCTCCAAACGGCGCTCTTAGAGCGTCCTCGTATAATAGGGGTAACGTCAGACAGGACGTCAGCCTAAATGACTGTTGTGTCCAGGCTCAGCTACTATACAGAATATAACATTGCCACATGAGGGTGCTGTTAACTACCGTAACAAACACAACAGTACAATAATTCAATAGGATAAGAGAGAACAGAGGGAAAAGAAATGGTTAACAGCACCCCCCCCCCTCCCGCCTTACAATAGCCGAGCACTTGGACTTAGCTATTTCCATTAGCTATTTCCATCTGTCCCATTGCAATTAATGGAGCTGCGGGGTGTGCAGCGGGGAGGAGAGGAGGACATGGAACCCCTGTTCTCGGGATCAGTAGGGCTCTCAGTGGTGGGACCCCCACCGATCAGGTTTTTTTCAGCTATCTTGTGGATAGATGATAAAAATCAATCTTGGGAATACCCCTTTAAGCCATATGGAACACAATTCAACTTACTCAAGTCATGTATATGCCACCTGAGAATTCTGCACACTGGATCACCATGAAGACGCTTCCAAAAGGTTGGCCAGTGTGGCTTAGGCACACAGATTATAGATTGGTTTTGTAAAGAGCTGTCATCGGGCTCCCATAGAGCTATACTGGACCTATATGGAGGTACTTCTGTACCTCCATATGTCTCTGGTGTATATGGAGGCATATAGATATTTTTTCTATCCAAATTTGATACAAAAAGAAATAAAAACCTATAGTGGCATGCTCCACATATGTATAGAGTTATTCTCCTCTAGATGTCACGGACCGGGGTCATATAGCTTTGTACTAAAGAACTGTATGGCCTCCATACTAATACATAGACCCTGTGCACATGGCTGCTCTGACTCCAGCATGGTGCCAAAATCTGTTTATTCTATAAAGATTATTTACATAGTTTCACCAAGGAATCTTGAGAAGAAACCCAAGGTACGATCCCCAGATGTGTCCAAACCGCAGCTGCACCCTTGATGATCCACCAGACATTCAGCCTTTGTCCAAGGAAGAGAAATAGCAAACTACTTTTCTATATGCATCCAATAGTGTAAAATGGGTTTGACAAATAAAAACATTCATATCTTATCCACAGGTTAGGGGATAAATGTATGATCACTGGACCCCTAGCATTCCCGAGTACTGCCCCCCCCCCCCCCAATACCTTTCTGAATGCAATGGCTTGACTGGAGCTCCATTCTCTTCTATGGAACAGATGACGATCAATGTACTCGGCAATCTCTGCCTATACTATAGAAGTGAATGGAGTGGTGGACATGAATGCACACCAGTGCTCCACTGATGGGGCGTTCAGATGTGTAGTTCTTGGGATTGCTAGAGACCCCAGTGTTCCTCTACTATCAGATATTTATCCCCTATCCACAGGGTGGGCCATAAACGTCTTCAGTGATAAAACTCCCTTTAGCCAAACAAGGTGAGGTGTCACCTTAAAGATTTTTTTCTTCAACCTTGCATACTTCACTATATTTGTCAACCTTTTCTTCCTATAGATCCGGATTGTTTAGTAACGACCTATTTGGCTGCCAATTGGAACCACTGCATTTACTATTATTTACTGTTTTGTTGCTTTGCGCATGGCCAACCCTGCAACCACTGGTTCTTCATTTGTCCTTCATTTGGGGGGAATAAGCTGCTGCCAGGCACCTCTGGTAGTGGCTTATAGCCCACAGTAAGAAAAGATCAGACATGTTGAAATCCAATATGCCTGATCCTTCTTTGTCCCGACATCTGCTGACAACCGGACAACTGACATCACCCCAAACACATCAGATTGTTGAGTGGTCATGATGCAATTGATGGCTTTCATTGACTTGCATCTAATGTGTATGGGCATCTGAAGGTTGTTGCTAAGCTTGAGCAAAAGGATCTGTTAGGCCATTTTCCCTGAATATTTGATGCCTTTTGGAGGAGCATTACATGAGAGAAAGTAGATCCGAGTTCTGACATAATAATGGACTCCAGAGGTGCAGCAGAAGACAACCCTACCTGCAGTTGACTTTGAAGTTATCACTTCTCACCAGAGTCTTATTTCTATGGAGGCTGGACATCACAATAATTTCCTTTGGTAACTCAGTTCATCCATTGTGAAAGTATAGAAAAAAGTTGATGGTAGAAAAAGACCACATGGTCTATGAAAAGAACAAAAATGCAGATGAAAAATGTATATTTATGTTGTCTTTTTTCCCCCCTTATTTGGGGACCAATTACCAGGGCTATGGGTGGGACAAAGGTCCCCATATATAGAATGTAAATAACTGCAGACTGTAATGAACAGATAGGAAATGGGATACATAGCAACCAGTGGTGTACATAGAAGAGATAGGGCCCCATTACAAAAATTAAATGGGCCTCTCTTTATGGTATCTAGTTTTGCCCACCAGGACAGGAAGGCCTGGTGTTTGTTTTCCATTCCATGGCCTTTAAAATGACTCTTGGGCCAAGTCTCCATCTTGTTTGCCAAGAACGTAGTTCCTCTGTGGAGGAAAGTCCTGCATACATTCTCCTACAGACTGAAAGTGATGGTGCAATTGGAGTGGCCCAGTATTAACGGGGCCCTCCATAAGTTTGAATGTGTTTGTCTTGTGCAATTGTATTGTCAGTGTCTTCAATGTGTGTGCATTTGTGATGTGTATTGCACCTCTGCAGCACTGAATGGGTTAATGTCTGGGTTATGTCTGGGAAATGTATCTTGTGTGTGATGTGATTGTACCATCTATATGTGTTTTGCAAGCATGCTGTGCAAAACAGTCTAAGGCCCCCTGTCCACGGGCGTTGCGGTATCACGCGGCGGATCTCCGGGAGCAGGAGCCGCCGCTGAATCTCCACCGGTCAGCCCTATCTGATAGATAGGCTGACTGCAAAGAATCGGGGCAATTCGCAGCACCCCGCAGATAACTGGGACTGTGGACTCGTCTGTCATCCTGTGAATCCTCCCTGTCACACCACTATTTTGTCTGCACCGGTGTCCTGCTTGCTGATGTAAAGTTTAGACTGCAACAGTTTATTGCAGTAAACAAGCTCTACCGACAGTTCCCGGTTTTGCTCAGAAAGTTATCCCTGTGTGTGGACTATTTATTTTCCAACTTCTGGATTTGCCGCAAAGGATGGAACGGTGGCCTCAAAAGTGACAAGGACTTAAGGTGAACCGTTGACTAGGTTTCCTTGTGAAACTCCCCCAGCAGTCCCGTGCTACCCCCAGGGGAGGAGATGGTAGAGCCCTGTGACAAGGTCTCAATCTACCCGCCTATCTCCTTGGGTGTGGCTCTGCTCCTTGGATGCTGCACAATCTCCCTCCAAGGGCCTCATAGGCCCTATAGCAGTCGCATGGTCTACCTCCTAGGTACATATGCCTTGGATAGCATTGTACAATCCTTCATGGGATGTTTGCAATGTGACTACTATCACACAGAATTTACAGCTCCAAAGATTCTACCCACTTGCATTGAACAATGCATCAGGGATCTGGTGACATGGGCATCGGTGATCCGTGTTCTCGCTTGCTGAAGGTTCAAAATCTTCTCTTGGTACACCAAAGCCTTCAAGCTCAAAGTCCACAGGTAAAATCGAGTGAGATAAGATGCGTAGACAACGCCGGACACTCATGTGGAGGCTGGTGGCCAATCCAACATCCCATAAACTGTTGATTCAACCAGTGTCACATCATCACACCAAAATGCGATAGTACACCATTGTGCTGGAAGCATGCTGCATTCTTTCATTCAACATCAGTGCCATCACAGTGTTCTCAGAGATCTCCCTGTACAGATGTCAGCCAATTTGATCAATGAAGATGGGATTGATGATGCGTGTGTCCACACATCATTCCAAACCAAGCCATGATCTTCACACCTCCTTGGAGTTTGTTGTTTGTGAACAAGTGGGAGTTGATGTTGCTCCTCACATTCTCACAATGGACCTCTTCATATACAGATAAAATTGCCTTGTGAGAGTAGAGAATGCCAGAAGTGACATTTTGGTTGGCTTTCACACTTTCCATCACTAATTCGCAGAATTAAAGCTACCAGTCTGGAACATCTTCCGTCATCTGATGCAACATCTGCATCTTATACAGATGCCACCTGTAGGTCTTCCGTGTGCACAAATGCTCCTGCAATTAATGCCAGTCTGCAGTGGCAGTCGTGGAGTATTTTTTGACAAACATTGCCAGCTCGAATGTAGATGTGGCCTCATCGGTGGCTGATTATGGGTGACTACTCCTGAAGAGGTCCATGATATTGCCATACCTACAAGATCTGTCAATCCTCTCTACCACCATATCAAGTGTTATCCCACAGTGTACTGAACGGCCCCTGTTAATTTCCTCAGTGACCTCATGACAACGGTGGGTTCCAACAATGAAGTTTATATCAATCTGCTCGCACATACTTAAAGGGGTTGTCCCGCGCCGAAACAGGTTTGTTTTTTTTTCAATAGCCCCCCCGTTCGGCGCGAGACAAACCCGATGCAGGGATAAAAAAAAAACAAAAACGGGTAGTACTTACCCGAATCCCCGCGCTCCGGTGACTTCTTACTTACCTTGTGAAGATGGCCGCCGGGATCTTCACCCTCGGTGGACCGCAGGTCTTCTGTGCGGTCCATTGCCGATTCCAGCCTCCTGATTGGCTGGAATCGGCACACGTGACGGGGCGGAGCTACGAGGAGCCGCTCTCTGGCACGAGCGGCCCCATTCAACACGGAGAAGACCGGACTGCGCAAGCGCGTCTAATCGGGCGATTAGACGCTGAAGATTAGACGGCACGATGGAGACGAGGACACCAGCAACGGAGCAGGTAAGTGAATAACTTCTGTATGGCTCATAATTAATGCACGATGTACATTACAAAGTGCATTAATATGGCCATACAGAAGTGTATACCCCCACTTTGTTTCGCGGGACAACCCCTTTAACTCTAGCAGCATCTTTCTAGTTACCTGTGAAAATACAAAGCAGAACATATGTGTGGTGACTACAATAAACTTGTTATTAATTACTATACATGAGCCACTTATGTAGGCGGAGTGGAAAAATAGAGGGGCTGAAGTTTGAAGTTTGGCGTACCAACCCCGCAGCCCACTAATTACACCTTTTTATACTGTATGTGGAAAACTTTCATGCCTGAAGTCCATTAGAACTTAATAGTCTCGTTATAGAAATGTGTTAATTTGCTGTAATCCATTGTCTGCGCGTCACTTAGATAACAAACCGCCTATTCATTTTCAGTCTGCACAAATTATTTAGGACATCGAAAATGGCGTCTTTGTGTCTGTCATTGTTACTACAAGACGTGAAACGATCATTACATGTGGTTCTTAATTACAGCTAATTAAACAAATATCAGAAAGCTTCATTGTTTCTGACAATAGTCCTCGCCTCAATACGGTGCAAGAAATGATGCGGAGTCGTGTTAATGCATTACTCGTATTGTTACACATCGCTTTCTAATGAAAGGTAATAGAATGAGTGTTGTGTAAAATATTGTGCCTTTATTTAACCCATTAAGGTGAGTTTCACATGGGCGATATCGGGCTGGTTTAGGGAACAGAAGCTCACAGCCGTTCTTAGGTTAAGTTCCTGCAGGAGCAGAGTCGTATACAGGACAGCTGCAGTCTCCAGGGCTGTGGTCAAAAAACCCATGCCGGCAGTATGGAGCTCTAGCCAGGATACGTGTTCCAAGATTGTGGTGAGAAACCCACACAAACAGTGCAGAGCTACAGCCGAGCTACACACTCCAGGGCCGTGGTGTGAAGCCCACATCAGCAGTGCAGAGAGGGTTGCACTTGCTTAAGCCACCATCCTCAGGACTGGACTCTGACATTAGATTACAAACTTTTGTGTCTTGGTCATTTTGATCCAATAAACATAAATTACGCCGTTACCTGCATCCTGGCTCTCTGGTCTCTTCTTTTCCCGGGGGTAATCACACTACATCACACTAACATACCAGGGAGCAGAGACCAGCCCTTCACCATCACTCCCTTATCTCAATGTAGTGTAATAGTTTAGGCAGTTCTTCACTTAGGAATGGCCACCGTGGGGATAACACCATCACCCCTATTCAGGCTTACTTCACATAGAAGAGGCCACAGCGCTTCCAGGAGTCCACAGGCCCTTCAAACAGCTGATTGGCGGGGCTGCCAGTAGTTGGACCTGTGCAGATCAGATATTGAAGACTAGATAACCCCTCTAAGGTTAGGGCTGCACAGTGACTGTTCTCACCTGACATTTAGTATTTGTGCGGCCAAAGAATATGTGTAACTTGTCTACAACTTGCTGTCGTGCTACTATTTTAGAGCTAAAAAAAAACAGATAGGTTGCCCGGAAGTTGCAGTCGGACGTGACTTGTATCGCCGTCTATGATGGCAAAGTTGTATGCGACCTGCGACCACATCCAACAGTCGGGGATTATTCATGGCTGTTGTGTCCCACTTGCAATGCAACCCTATCTGCAATCACTGGATGTGACAATTCATGTCAGGAGACCAAAGTCACCATGTAGCCGTAGCCATAAAAAGCCATGAAACACGGGGGGTATTCAAGCGGTGCAGTAAAACCAAACCAGATAGCCTGCAGGCGGTTTTACAGTTTTTGATAGATAAAGACGTATAGGATTCTCCCAATGCTATTTTAACCGTCCCGCAAGCATACTGTCTGAATACATCAGTCAAGCCAAACACATTAGTAATTAACACTGCTTGATGCAAAGCAGCTTTCGCATTATTTAACCCCTTAGGGAACACTGACCTTTTTTTCCCCCATTTTCAGTTTTTCCTCCCCATTTTAAAAAAAATCATAGCTCTTTTATTTATCCATCCACACAGCTGTTGGAGGGCTCGTTGTTTTTTTTCTAAGTGGAGTGAAATTCCGCCATTTATTCTGTGGGTCGGTATGATTATGACGACTCAAGATTTATATAGTTTTTTCTGTTGTTGTTTTTTTGGGTTTTTTTGCACCATCTTCTGACCACCATTAATATGTTATTTTTTAGAGATGAGCGAACGTACTCGTCCGAGCTTGATGCTTGTTCGTGTATTAGCGTGTTCGAGATGCTCGTTACTAGAGGCGAGCACCACGCGATGTTCGAGTTACTTTCACTTTCCTCTCTGAGACGTTAGCGCGCTTTTCTGGCCAATAGAAAGACAGGGAAGGCATTACAACTTCCCCCTGCGACGTTCAAGCCCTATACCACCCCCCTGCAGTGAGTGGCTGGCGAGATCAGGTGTCACCCGAGTATATAAATCGGCCCCTCCCACGGCTCGCCACAGATGCGTTCTGACAGAGATCAGGGAAAGTGCTGCTGATGCTGCTATAGGGAGAGCGTTAGGTGTTATTTTAGGCTTGAAGAGCCCCAACGGTCCTTCTTAGGGCCACATCTGACCGTGTGCAGTACTGTTGAGGCTGCTGTGAGCAGTGTTGCACAATTATTTTTTTTTTTGTATATCGGGCGTGCAGAGCATTGCGTCCTCAGTCTGCAGTCATTTTATAGAGTATAGGGGCTGTACTGGTGAGGCAGGGACAGTGGTACAGGGAAAGAGGTATACTGGCTATATAGGCAGTGGGCTTTTTCAAAAAAATTGGGGAAAAATACTATATTTGGGCTGCCTGTGACCCTCTTCAGTGTACTGCGTGTCTGCTGGGGGTAGTAGTCCTAATTAATATGCAGCTAAGCGTTACAGCAGGCTTGCGCAAAATTGTTTCCTGGCTCTGCTGTGCCCGTTACATCACCGCCGTTGTAGCGCCAGAGGGAAACAGTATACATAATATGCGCTGCATACGGTGTCTATCTGGTGTTTCAGCTCACCATTTAAAAAAAGGGAAGCCAAATACTTAAGGCCTACCACTGCCATTTGGCGACTTGACTGCTTCTGCGCTGTGAATTCCACTAGCTGAGTGATACGCACCTGCGTCTCACTACAGGCGTGCGCAAAATTGTTTCCTGGCTCTGCTGTCTCCGTTACATCACCGCCGTGATAGCGCCAGAGGGAAACAGTAAACATAATATACGCTGCATACAGTATCTGTCTGCTGTTTCAGCTCACCATTTAAAAAAAGGGAAGCCAAATACTTAAAGGGGTTGTCTCGCGGCAGCAAGTGCAGTTATGCACTTCTGTATGGCCATATTAATGCACTTTGTAATGTACATCGTGCATTAAATATGAGCCATACAGAAGTTATTCACTTACCTGCTCCATTGCTAGCATCCCAGTCTCCATGGCTCCGTCTAATTTCGATGTCTTCTGGCGTTTTTAGACGCGCTTGCGCAGTCCGTGCTTCTGCCTGGTGAATGGGGCCACTCGTGCCGGAGGGCTGGTCACTGCGTCGTCATCGTAGCTCCGCCCAGTCACGTGTGCCGATTCCAGCCAATCAGGAGGCTGGAATCGGCAATGGAACGCAAGGAAGGAGAAGAAAATCCACGGTGCACCATGGGAGAAGACCCGCGGTGCACCGTGGGAGAAGACCAGCGGCGCCATCTTTAAAAGAAGAAAAGAAGCAGAACGCTGATGCAGGTAAGCGCAATGCTATTTTTAAAAACTAACCTATGCTTTCTTTTTAACAGGGCAGAATGCGGGGGTAAGTGAAAAAAAAAAATTTCGATTTCGCCGCGGGACAACCCCTTTAAGGCGTACCACTGCCCTTTGGCGACTTGACTGCTTCTGCGCTGTGAATTCCACTAGCTCAGTCATACGCACCTACGTCTCACTACAGGCATGCACAAAATTGTTTCCTGGCTCTGCTGTGCGTTCCGTAAGGGAAGTCAGCCTCCAACCACAGGCCAATAAGCGGAACATTTAATTACAGCGTTCTGTTTCTGCTCTACTGGTAATACAGCATGCTGAGGGGTAGGGGTAGGTCTAGAGGACGTGGACGCGGGCGAGGACGCGGAGGCCCAAGTCAGGGTCTGGGCACAGGCTGAGCTCCTGATCCAGGTGTATCACAGCCGACTGCTGCGGGATTAGGAGAGAGGCACGTTTCTGGTGTCCCCAGATTCATCTCACAATTAATGGGTCCACGCGGTAGACCTTTATTAGAAAATGAGCAGTGTGAGCAGGTCCTGTCGTGGTTGGCAGAAAGTGCATCCAGCAATCTATCGACCACCCAGAATTCTGCGCCGTCCACAGCTGCAACTCTGAATCCTCTGGCTGCTGCTCCTCCTTCCTCCCAGCCTCCTCACTCCATTACAATGACACATTTTGAGGAGCAGGCAGACTCCCAGGAACTGTTCTCGGGCCCCTGCCCAGAATGGGCAGCAATGGTTCCTCTCCCACCGGAGGAGTTTGTCGTGACCGATGCCCAACCTTTGGAAAGTTCCCGGGGTCCGGGGGATGAGGCTGGGGACTTCCGGCAACTGTCTCAAGAGCTTTCAGTGGGTGATAAGGACTATGACGATGAGACACAGTTGTCTATCAGTGAGGTAGTAGTAAGGGCAGTAAGTCCGAGGGAGGAGCACACAGAGGATTCGGAGGAAGAGCAGCAGGACGATGAGGTGACTGACCCCACCTGGTTTGCTACGCCTACTGAGGACAGGTCTTCAGAGGGGGAGGCAAGTGCAGCAGCAGGGCAGGTTGGAAGAGGCAGTGCGGTGTCCAGGGGTAGAGGCAGGGCCAGACCGAATAATCCACCAACTGTTTCCCAAAGTTCCCCCCTCGCGCCATGCCACCCTGCAGAGGCCGAGGTGCTCAAAGGTCTGGCAGTTTTACACTGAGAGTGCAGACGACCGACGAACTTTGGTGTGCTAGGCTTGTCGCGCCAAGATCAGCCGGGGAGCCACCACCACCAGCCTCACCACCACCAGCATGCGCAAGCATATGATGGCCAAGCACCCTACAAGGTGGGATGAAGGCCGTTCACCGCCTCCGGTTTGCACCACTGCCTCTCCCCCTGTGCCCCAACCTGCCACTGAGATCCAACTGCCCTCTTAGGACACAGGCATGACCATCTCCCGGCCTGCACCCACACCCTCACCTCCGCTGTCCTCGGCCCCATCCAGCAATGTCTCTCAGCGCAGCGTCCAGACGTCGCTAACGCCACTGTTGGAGCGCAAGCGCAAGTACGCCGCCACGCACCCGCATGCTCAAGCGTTAAACGTGCACATAGCCAAATTGATCAGCCTGGAGATGCTGCCGTATAGGCTTGTGGAAACGGAGGCTTTCAAAAACATGATGGCGGCAGCGGCCCGGCGCTACTTGGTTCCCAGTCGCCACTACTTTTCCCAAAGTGCCATCCCAGCCCTGCACAACCACGTCTTCCGCAACATTGTACGCGCCCTCACCAACGTGGTTACTGCCAAGGTCCACTTAACAACAGACACGTGGACAAGCACAGGCGGGCAGGGCCACTATATCTCCCTGACGGCACATTGGGTGAATTTAGTGGAGGCTGGGACCGAGTCAGAGCCTGGGACTGCTCACGTCCTACCCACCCCCAGAATTGCGGGCCCCAGCTCGGTGGTGGTATCTGCAGTGGTGTATGCTTCCTCCACTAAACCACCCTCCTCCTCCTACGCAACCTCTGTCTCACAATCAAGATGTGTCAGCAGCAGCACGTCGCCACCAGTCGGTGTTGCGCTGGGTGGCAGCACAGTGGTGGGCAAGCGCCAGCAGGCCGTGCTGAAACTACTCAGTTTAGGAGAGAAGAGGCACACGGCCCACGAACTGCTGCAGGGTCTGACAGAGCAGAGGGTGTTTAGTGTGGCTGGGGGAATCATCACGGATAAGCGTACCCGCCTGTCAACCGACCGTGCCGACAGGCTTACACTCATCAAGATGAACAAAGCCTGGATTTCCCCAGACTTCTCTTCTCCACCAGCGGACAGCAGCGATACCTAAACAATACGTAGGCTGCACCCGCGGATGGAAGGATCGTTCTCTATCACCATCAAAAACGGGGACCTTTTAGCTTCATCAATCTGTGTCTAATATTCCTCCTCCTCCTCCTCCTGCTCCTCCTCCTGAAACCTCACGTAATCACGCCGAACGGGCAATTTTTCTTAGGCCCACAAGGCTCAGTCATATTACTTTTGTAAACAATGTTTATACGTTTCAATTCTCATTAAAGCGTTGAAACTTGCACCTGAACCAATTTTTATTTTAACTGGGCTGCCTCCAGGCCTAGTTACCAATTAAGCCACAGTAACCAAAGCGATTATTGGGTTTCACCTGCCCTCTTGGTTGGGCATGGGCAATTTTTCTGAGGTACATTAGTACTGTTGGTACACCAATTTTTTTGGGCCCTCGCCTACAGTGTAATCCTAGTAATTTTTATGGGCTTCGCCTGCACTCATGGTACAGCAAGGTGTATGGGCTTGGCCTACACTTTTGCTACATAAATGTAACTGGGGCCTTGTCTATACTGCAACTACTGAAATGTGAAAGAGACTGTTATCTCCCTAAACTGCTGCAACGGGAATGTTACTGGGGCCTGTCTTGAGTGCTACTACTACTGAAATGGAACTAATACTGTGCTCCCCCTATACTGCTGCTAGTGATATGTTACTGGGGCCTGTCTTGACTGCTACTACTACTGAAATGGAACTAATACTGTGCTCCCCCTATAATGCTTCTAGTGATATGTTACTGGGGCCTGTCCCTAATGCTACCGCTGAAATGTTACTAATTCTGGGCTCTGCCTATACCGCTGCTAATGCTATGTCACTGGGGTGTGGAATCGGAGGCTTCCCAAAGACATGATGGTGGCGAGGCCATTTCCCACCAACGCGGTTACTGTTAAGGTGCATATAACCACGGACACGTGGAGAGGACACGTAGTGCCTCAAAAACATCCCCCTCCTCCTCCAACAATGAAAACATTCTTGTCAAATACCTTTGCATTGGTCCGTCTGGTGGCAGTCCAAGAATTTCACCTTTACCGACACAACAAGAGAGCCCCCCCACCATCCCCCTGCCACGGCCCACTTAAAGGGGTGGTCTCGCGAAACCAAGTGGGGTATACACTTCCGTATGGCCATATTAATGCACTTTGTAATGTACATCGTGCATTAAGTATGAGCCATACAGAAGTTATTCACTTACCTGCTCCGTTGCTAGCGTCCTCGTCTCCATGGTTCCGTCTAAATTCGCTGGCAGCTTGCTTTTTTAGACGCGCTTGCGCAGTCCGGTCTTCTTCTTCCAGCACGAGCCGCTTCAGTGTGCTCCCCGCTACAGCTCTTCTGCGCATGCGCAGACGAGCTGTCACTGCTCGGGAGCACGCTGGAGCGGCCATTCTGTACCTTCCTCTGTTAGAGGAAGGTGCAGAAACTGGAGCTGCCCAGCGGAGAAGCCCAGCCCAGCCCAGCAGAGAAGCCCAGCCCAGCCCAGCAGCCCCGAGAAGCCGCCCAGGTAAGTGATGAGTCGGGGGGTGATCTTGACTAACAGGTGAAGGTCCCGGGCCACAGCGGTAGGCCCCGGAGCCCAGCGCTGGGCTCCGGAACCTAGCGCTAGGCTCCGGAACCTAGCGCTGGGCTCCGGAACCTAGCGCTAGGCTCCGGAACCTAGCGCTGGGCTCCAGAACCTAGCGCTGGGCTCCGGAACCTAGCGCTGGGCTCCGGGGCCTTCACCTGGGTTCCGGAACCTAGCGCTGGGCTCCGGGGCCTAGCGCTGGGCTCCGGGGCCTTCACCTGGGCTCCGGAACCTAGCGCTGGGCTCCGGGGCCTAGCGCTGGGCTCCGGGGCCTTCACCTGGGCTCCGGAACCTAGCGCTGGGCTCCGGGGCCTAGCGCTGGGCTCCGGGCCTAGCGCTGGGCTCCGGGGCCTAGCGCTGGGCTCCGGGGCCTTCACCTGGGCTCCGGAACCTAGCGCTGGGCTCCGGGGCCTAGCGCTGGGCTCCGGGGCCTAGCGCTGGGCTCCGGGGCCTTCACCTGGGCTTCGGGGCCTAGCGCTGGGCTCCGGGGCCTTCGTCTGTTGTCAGGGTCTAGCGCTGGGGAGCCGGGAGCGTAGCGCTGTGGAGACGGGAGCGTAGCGCTGGGGAGCCGGGAGCGTAGCGCTGGGGAGCCGGGGCGGTAGCGCTGGGGAGTCGGGAGCGTAGCGCTGGTTACCTGCTGCCTGGCGGTGGGTGACTGGTCGGCGGCTGCGGTGGGTCCGGTCGGCGGCTGCGGGGCGTCTGGTTGCCATGGAGACACAGCTGGCAGCGTCTCGGGAGCGCGCACGTCGGGCTGCAGCAAGCGAAGGGAAAAGAGCCTGCGGCCATCTTGGGGAAACTTTTATAAGTTGCTGAAACGCTGGAACGGTAAGTACGAACCAGCTAGAAAAGTCATTTACAGGGGGGCTTAGTAATGTATGCTTAATAAGGGGGACTGGGCAAAAAAAAAAATTCACTGCTTCCTCGAGACATCTCCTTTAATCCTGGCCACATTCCGAAAACCAACTAAATAAAACCACGCTACTAGGTCCGCAGTCACCACCACATTCCCACCAACGCGGTTACTGTTAAGGTACATATTACCAGTCTGACTGGGGCATGCAGTGTGGGCCGAAGCCCACCTGTATTGTATGTGATGTTAGCTCTGCTGTCCAGGCCACTGCAATGGGATATGTTTATGTACCGCCGATGGGTTCCAGGGAGCCAGCCATGCCGTGGGTCCACAGGGACTTCACATTAGGGATTTGTACCTGCCTGTGTCTATGTATTAAAAACCCCGGTCAGACTGGGGCATGCAGTGTGGGCCGAAGACCACCTGCATTAAACCTCACGTTACCTCAGCTATGCTGGGCACTGCAATGGGATATATTTATGTACCGCCGGTGGGTCCCAGGGAGCCACCCATGCTGTGGGTCCACAGGGACTTCACATTAGGGATTTGTACTTGCCAGTGTCTATGTATTAACCCTTTCCAATCCAATTTGTATTCGGGTTTTCCTAGGGGGTTACTCTTTTTCTGCCGTTATAAAATGGCGCTGTCTGCTGGCTAAAGCCAGTACTGCATGAGGTGACACATTGGATAGGCTCCGACTGCAGAGAGGCTGGTAATATACAGTAAGAGAACCCCGACGGATGTCTTCCAACATCGGAGCTGTACAGCCTTAAATCATAATGTCTTCAGAGGTCAGACAGTGGATTGGAAAGGGTTAAAAATTCCGGTCAGTCTGGGGCATGCAGTGTGGGCCAAAGCCCACCTGCATTAAACATGACATTACCTCAGCTGTGCTGGGCACTGCAATGGGATTTATTTATGTACCGCCGGTGGCTTCCTGGCACCCACCCATGCTGTCGGTCCACATGGAGTTGTAACTGCATGTGTCCACTTCTAAAGAACCCCAGTCTGACTGGGGCATGCAGTGTGGGCTGAAGCCCACCTGCATTTAATCTGACGTTAGCTCTGCTGTCCAGGGCACTGCAAGGGGATACATTTATGTACAGCCGGTGGGTTCCAGGGAGCCACCCATGCTGTGGGTGCACACGGAATTCCCATTGCGGAGTTGTACCTGCCTGTGACTATTTATAAAAAACCCCGGTCTGACAGCGGCATGCAGACACATTGACAGAATGAATAGTGTGTGGCACATGGATTCCCCATTGCTATGTCCACGTGTGCAGCTCCTGATGGAGGTGGCACAGGATTGGATTTCTCATTGCTTCTGTACAGCATTATGGGCTATCGCCCCGCCCCTTTAAAGAGGGTCGCTGCCTGGCCGTGCCAACCCTCTGCAGTGTGTGCCTGCGGTTCCTCCTCATGGCAGACACACTTATAAATAGACATGAGGGTGGTGTGGCATGAGGGCAGCTGAAGGCTGCCCAGGGACACTTTGGTGTGCGCTGTGGACACTGGGTCGTGCAGGGGGGGTTGGGCAGCATGTAACCCAGGAGAAGTGGCAGCGGAGTGTCATGCAGGCAGTGATTGTGCTTTGTTGGAGGTAGTGTGGTGCTTAGCTAAGGTATGCCATGCTAATGAGGGTTTTTCAGAAGTAAAAATTGTTGGGGGGGGGGGGGCACTCTTGCCACTATTGTGGCTTAATAGTGGGACCTGTGAACTTGAGATGCAGCCCAACATGTAGCCCCTCGCCTGCCCTATCCGTTGCTGTGTCGTTCCCATCACTTTCTTGAATTGCCCAGATTTTCACAAATGGAAACCTTAGCGAGCATCGGCGATATACAAAAGTGCTCGAGTCGCCCATTGACTTCAATGGGGTTCATTACTCGAAACGAACCCTCGAGCATCGCGGAAAATTCGTCTTGAGTAACGAGCACCCGAGCATTTTGGTGCTCGCTCATCTCTAGTATTTTTCCTTCTGTATGGTTGTTTACGGCTCATTCCTGTAGTTTCTATTGGTATAGTTTTTGAGTACCTATGACTTTTTGATCCCTTTTTATTATTCTGGCGTTGTGTATTTTTTTTTTCTGAAGGCGTTCACCATGCGAGGTAAATAATGTGTTACTTTGATAGATCAGACTTTTATGGATTTAGCGATACAAAATCTGTTTTGATCTTTTTTTATTATAAATATGACAAAATTGTATTTTTTAAAGAATTATTACCTTTTTCTTTTTTTAAATAGTTGATAAAACTTTTTTTTAACTAATTTTTTTCAAATGTATTTTAGTCCCCATAGGAGACTTCAACTTGCAATGACTTGATTGCTTCTGCAGTATGATGAAATACCATAGTATTACACGTATCAAAGGCATGACTTGATAGGCAGTCCTGGGGGCTTTCAGAACGCTTCCAGCTGCCATGGCAACCGAACGGCACCTTGTGATCTCATCACTGGGGGCCATTCAAGACCCCCAAACGCTAATCAGGGCATTTAAATGCCGCTGTCAGAATGGATGGCGGCATTTCAAGGGTTAATAGCAGCGATCAGTGGGAGTGCTGATCAAGCTGTTGGGGGTGGGGGTTCAGCTGTAAGAAACAGCTGGCACCCACATTGTATGGAGCGGGATCAACACTTGATCCCCCACCATATAAGCCCTTAACCTCCATGATGTATCTGGAGTGGTAAGAGGTTAAAGGAGCTCTCCAGGTAAAATTGGTGCACCATGTCATATTGTGCCTAGAGTAAGGCGCTTAAAGTGGCATAGAGAGTCTTATAGGCCAGGCAGTGCCCCCTGGGAAAAAAGATATGCAAATAAGCTCTCATCCAGGAGGAAGAATGATGGCTCTCTACTGCCACCTATTGGATGTAGCTTCCCTATAACTCAATGTCCGACCCTTTAACAGGCCTAGTAATATAACTAAAGATATAAACCAGAAACTTCTCGAAAAGGAAAGTCACCCATCTACAGACAGCTGTTTTAAAGGCCGTGTTGGCCGGTGAGAGGCTTGGGATATAGATCTGCCAGAATATTGGAGACAGCTCGTATGGCATAGGGAGTCTTGTAGGCCAGGCAATGCACCATGGCGGGGTAAGTAGGACACTCAATATCTCTCCTAGGAGACATCTCAGGACTTATTCTGCTTTCCACTCAGCGGTTGTTATTGCTGATCGCTCTGGAGATGTGACCCAGATGATTCCATGTACAACATCCTTATCCTATGAGGGGTCCTTTAAGGCGAAAATGACAAATTTCTTTAGAATCCACTATTTGGCTTACCTTATCCAAATCCAATAAGGACCAATCTAATAGCATCACAGTCACACCTGACCTGAAGTCAAACACAACATATTTTATTACATAGAAATTTACAGCAGTGTCACTAGCAGATGGGGCAATAGCCTTCACCCACCGCCGCCCACAGCTGGTGCACCACAGTTATGTGCCGCCGGCCAGTGGTTGGTGCAGGACTCCCTTAATCACTCACTCAGGTGTGCTGCGGGATGCATGTGGCTCCCTGCATAGCCCAACTCCTCCCCTGTCTCCTGCTCTAACTGAACTATCAGAGCAGAAAATGGGGGAGGGGTCTGGCAATGCTGGGAGTCACACTGTGCTAAAAAGCATCAACTTGTTTTGTAATGTTGAAGATTATTACCCTTGCTAGCTGTCTGCGAGGGTTAATAGGTTATGACACAGTGTGATATGTGCTAGGCAATTAAGTGATACCTTATATACATGTTCATGGGCAAGCGGGATGTTATGATGTAATGGGTGTGTCTATGATACAGACCATGTAATGGCGCAGAGAGGCACATGGCCTAGCAGCAGTATGGATCAGCGTAAAGTAATGTGATTGGCGAAACATCATAGAATCCTAGAATGGTAGAGTTGGAAGGGACCTCCAGGGTCATCGGGTCCAACCCCCTGCTCAGTGCAGGATTCACAGATGTCTGTCCAGTAGAGATGAGCGAGCGTACTCGCTAAGGGCAAATACTCGAGCGAGTATTGCCTTTTGCAAGTACCTGCCCGCTCGTCTCAAAAAATTCGGGTGCCGGCGGGGGTGAGCGGTGAGTTGCGGGTGTGAGCAGGGGGGAATGGGGGTGGGGGAGAGAGAAAGATCTCTCCCCCGTTCCTCTCCACTCTCCCCCGCCTCTCCCCGCCCCCCGCCGGCACCCAAATCTTTTGAGACAAGCGGGCAGGTACTTGCAAACGGCAATACTCGCTCGAGTATTTGCCCTTAGCGAGTACGCTCGCTCATCTCTATTGTCCAGTCTTTGTTTGAACACTTTCATTGAAGAAGAACTCACCACCCCCGTGGCAACCTGTCCCACTCATTGATCCCCCTCACTGTCTAATATCTAATCTGTGTCTCCTCCCTTTCAGTTTCACCCCATTGCTTCTAGTCTTTCCTTGTGCAGATGAGAATAGGGCTGATCCCTCTGCACTGTGACAGCCCTTCAGATATTTGTAGACAGCTATTAAGTCTCCTCTCAGTCTTCTCTTCTGCTAAACATTCCCAGATCCTTTAATCGTTCCCCATAGGACATGATTTGCAAACCACTCACCATCTTGGTGACTCTTCTCTGAACTTGCTCCAGTTTGTCTGTGTCTTTTTTAAAGTAGGGTGCCCAGAACTGGACACAGTATTCCAGATGAGGTCTGACTAAGGAAGAGTAGAGGGGGATAATGACTTCACGTGATCTAGACTCTATGCTTCTCTTAATACACCCCAGAATTGTTTTTGCCTTTTTGGCTGCTGCATCACATTGTTGACTCATGTTCAGTCTATGATCTATTAGTATAACCAAGTCTTTTTCATATGTGCTTCTGCTTAGCCCAATTCCTCCCATTCTGTATGTGCTTTAATTTTTCTTGCCCAGATGTAGCTTTTCTAGATCTTTTTGAATACTCTCTCTCTTCCCTAGTGTTAGCTATCCCTACTAGGTTTGTGTCGTTGGCAAATTTGATCAGTTTCCCCTCAATTCCCTCCTACAGATCATTTATAAAAATATTGAACACTGGGCCTAGGACAGAGCCTTGTGGTCCCACTTGATACTTCCACTTGGATGTGCAGCCATTTATGACCACTCTTTGAGTATGATCACTCAGCCAGTTGTGAATCCACCTAACAGTTGCCTTGTTAATCTCATATTTGGTCCTTTGTTCAATAAGTATGGTATGAGATACTTTGACAAATGCTTTACTAAGGTCAAGATATACTATATCCACCGCATTTCCCTGATCAACCCAGTCGGTGATTCTGTCATAGAAGGAAATTCGATTAGTCTGGCATGACTTGTTTGTTACAAACCCATGCTGGCTCTCGTTAATTACTCCATTTTCATCCAAGTACTTGCATACATGCTGTTTAATAACTTGTTCAGAGATCTTTCTTGGTATAGAAGTCAGGCTCACAGGCCTGTAGTTTCCTGGATCCACCTTCTTCCCTTTTTTGATCCAGTGGGAATGAAACCGCTTGTAATGTATACTGACCTCTGGATAAGCATCAGTGAAATTTAATACGTGAATTGCATTCTGTGTAAAGCATGCTGCTCCTACAGGGCATCTAAGGTTATGTCGCATTGAAGTGAAATGACAATAAACGTTGAGAACTATGAGGAAAGTCATGTGCCTTGCTGCTGCCTGAAGGACCTAAAGAGGAACTGAGATGTATATGAATGCCAGAGATGCCAAGTAGTTAATTTTTTTATGAGTTGCAATTGATGTAGAATGCTTTCACTCTAAGAAAATATATCCCGGTTATTACGTAACATTTAAGGTACACGAACCTTCCAATGGAACAAAACTGTTCACTTGCTTATTGTCAAATAAAGTTATTTTCGAAAAAATATGCCGCCTCCATCTGTCATCACGGCGCCATCTTGAACCTGTACGATCAGCTGGTTACAGTTGGAAGCGCACAGCCCGGTCCTGCTCCCACCATGGTCTGTCCCAGCCGATCCCTAATGCACCATCTGATTGAGTGGCACACGATTCTTAATGAATTCTGCACATTTTACACCATACTAAAATCAGCAGATTAAACCTCCACCTACAAGCATGGATTTGCGCCATTTTCTAACTTCAGCATTAAACAGGTATTCCAATTACATAAAGTTGCTGTCAGATAAAGACTAATCAGGTGTTATTGAAGTCTGCAGTGTGGTTCTGCTTTGGATTTTGTGTCTGTCGCTCCCCATTCCCTTCTCCCGGCACTGTTTAATCCCAGGTTGCCGTGGTTACGTCCTGTAGACATTCCAGCGCTACCGGTCGGGCGTGCTCAGTAGGAACGACCATGAGCAGCATTTTTTTATATTCAGCTCTCAGAACCAGATTGCTGACAACGGCAGGGCAACACTTAGTGGAGGTGCGGCCCAGGAGGGAAGTACTGGGCAGTGGATTGTGGGAAATGTAGCTTTATACTGCATGAATGGGTGAGTGCTGCCTCTGCTTGGCTGAGCGCAGGTACCAATTGGAGGCAGCTGTCAGCTGTCATTCAATAGGTCAGCCAATCAGAAGCAGCCCTTTCACCAGGCGGGGACTTTAAATTCCCGCCTGCTGAAAAATTCTCAGAGCAGTGCAGGGAGAAGAGTCGGCTGGATGCGGCTGAGCCCCGGCAGCTGCAGAGTGATGAGTATACATTTTTTTTTTACACATTTTTGGATTGATTTTCAGGGAAGGTCTTATATTTGAAGCCCTTCCCCGAAAATCACTACAGCGCATGCCGGCAGCCCATTGCTTTCAATGGAGCCGTCTGTATTGGCGGCTCCATTGAATTCAATGGGAAAACATTGCTCTCCCCTGCCACAGCTGTGCCAGATGTGGCAGAGGATTGCGGTCTTTACTATATGTTCTCAATGGGGTCGGCTGCAGCAGCGCCGACCCCATTGAGCGCAAGGTGAAACCCCTGGATGCGACAGCATGTAGGGGTTTCACATACACAGAACACCGATTTCACATACACAGAACACACGCTTTCTGCGAACCCGCGTCCTATAGTTTTCACCGCCGGCGTTTTACCGCATGGGTCATTCCATGTCAGTTCAACCAACGCTCCCAGTCGACCATCTCAGATTTCAATGAAACTTTGCACAAAGATAGACCCTGACCCTAAACTAAGATAGCCAGAATATTAAGCTTCAAAGTGCTTTAGTTCACGAGCTACAGGTCTTAATCTAGGGGGTTGTCATGTGATTACAGCGAGCTACAGGTCTTAATCTAGGAGGTTGTCATGTGATTACAGCCTACAGGTCTTAATCTAGGGGGTTGTCATGTGATTACAGCCTACAGGTCTTAATCTAGGGGGTTGTCATGTGATTACAGCCTACAGGTCTTAATCTAGGGGGTTGTCATGTGATTACAGCCTACAGGTCTTAATCTAGGGGGTTGTCATGTGATTACAGCGCGCAACCTGAAAAAAGGGGCGATTTCAATCCATTGCCAAGCCAGTTCCAATGACTCTAGAGCAATGAAACTTCACAGACTAGGAGAACTTTTGGTGCTGAGTCCAGCTAAGCTCCTCAGACTGCCCCTCGTATCATCATTCTGCCCCTCTTATCATCATTCTGCCCCTCTTATCATCATTCTGCCACCATTGTATGGCAAAGGAGCTGAAAAATTCTATCACACAAAATAAAACTCCTATTTTAAGCAGTAATAACTCCTAATCAATGCGATCCAACTCGGCTCTGAATGTATCAATGTGTACTCCATAGAAATGGTTCTCATTATTCACATTATGGACCCAAAAGGATGCAGAGCTCTTAAAGGGGTTGTCCCGCGCCGAAACGTTTTTTTTTTGTTTTTTTTAACACCCCCCCCCCCCCCCCCCCGTTCGGCGCGAGACAACCCCGATGCAGGGGTTAAAAAAACAAACCGGAGAGTGCTTACCTGAATCCCGGCGGTCCGGCGTCTTCATACTCACCTGCTGAAGATGGCCGCCGGGGTCTGCTGCCTCCGTGGACCGCAGCTCTTCTGTGCGGTCCATTGCCGATTCCAGCCTCCTGATTGGCTGGAATCGGCACGTGACGGGGCGGAGCTACACGGAGGCGGCATTCTGCACGAGCGGCCCCATTGAAGACAGCAGAAGACCCGGACTGCGCAAGCGCGGCTAATTTGGCCATCGGAGGTCGAAAATTAGTCGGCACCATGGAGACGAGGACGCCAGCAACGGAGCAGGTAAGTATAAAACTTTTGATAACTTCTGTATGGCTCATAATTAATGCACAATGTACATTACAAAGTGCATTATTATGGCCATACAGAAGTGTATAGACCCACTTGCTGCCGCGGGCCACCCCATTTAAGATACAAAAAAACATCAAATCTTGTAGAGCAAAAATAAAAAAAATAAAAATGGAGTACATTCCGATTTTCGCCTTTGAAAAAGGGAAAAATTAGCAAAAAAAGTGTTTTTTGCCATTTTTGACTCATTGTATCTTAAGAGCTCTGCATCCTTTTGGGTCCATAATGTGAATAATGAGAACCATTTCTATGGAGTACACATTGATACATTCATAGCTGAGTTGGATTGCATTGATTAGGAGTAGAGATGAGCGAACGTACTCGTCCGAGCTTGATACTCGCTCGACTATTAGCGTGTTCGAGATGCTCGTTACTAGAGGCGAGCACCACGCGATGTTCGGGTTACTTTCACTTTCATCTCTGAGACGTTAGTGCGCTTTTCTGGCCAATAGAAAGACAGGGAAGGCATTACAACTTCCCCCTGCGACGTTCAAGCCCTATACCACCCCCCTGCAGTGAGTGGCTGGCGAGATCAGGTGTCACCCGAGTATATAAATCGGCCCCTCCCGCAGCTCGCCCCTCCTCCGCAACCTCTGTCTCGCAATCAAGATGTGTCAGCAGCACGTCGTCAGCAGTCGGTGTCATGCGGCGTGGCAGCACAGCGGTGGGTAAGCGTCAGCAGGCCGTGCTGAAACTACTCAGCTTAGGAAATAAGAGGCACACGGCCCACGAACTGCTGCAGGGTCTGACAGAGCAGACCAACCGCTGGCTTGCGCCGCTGAGCCTCCAACCGGGCATGGTCGTGTGTGACAACGGCCCGAACCTGGTGGCGGCTCTGCAGCTCGGCAGCCTCACGCACGTGCCATGCCTGGCCCACGTCTTTAATTTGGTGGTTCAGCGCTTTCTGAAAAGCTACCCACGCTTGTTAGATCTGCTCGGAAAGGTGCGCCGGCTCTGCGCACATTTCCGCAAGTCCCACACGGACGCTGCCACCCTGCGCACCCTGCAACATCGGTTTCATCTGCCAGTGCACCGACTGCTGTGCGACGTGCCCACACGGTGGAACTCTATGCTCCACATGTTGGCCAGGCTCTATGAGCAGCGTAGAGCTATAGTGGAATACCAACTCCAACATGGGCGGCGCAGTGGGAGTCAGCCTCCTCAATTCTTTACAGAAGAGTGGGCCTGGTTGGCAGACATCTGCCAGGTCCTTGGAAACTTTGAGCAGTCTACCCAGATGGTGAGCGGCGATGCTGCAATCATTAGCGTCACCATTCCTCTGCTATGCCTCTTGAGAAGTTCCCTGCAAAGCATAAAGGCAGACGCTTTGCGCTCGGAAACAGAGGCGGGGGAAGACAGTATGTCGCTGGATAGTCAGAGCACCCTCCTGTCTATATCTCAGCGCGTTGAGGAGGAGGAGGAGGGTGAGGAGGATGAGGAGGAGGGGGAAGAGACAGCTTGGCCCACTGCTGAGGGTACCCATGCTGCTTGCCTGTCATCCTTTCAGCGTGTATGGCCTGAGGAGGAGGAGGAGGAGGAGGAGGAGGATCCTGAAAGTGATCTTCCTAGTGAGGACAGCCATGTGTTGCGTACAGGTACCCTGGCACACATGGCTGACTTCATGTTAGGATGCCTTTCTCGTGACCATCGCGTTACACGCATTCTGGCCACTACGGATTACTGGGTGTACACACTGCTAGACCCACGGTATAAGGAGAACCTTTCCACTCTCATTCCCGAAGAGGAAAGGGGTTCCAGAATGATGCTATACCACAGGGCGCTGGTGGACAAACTGATGGTAAACTTCCCATCCGACAGCACTAGCGGCAGAAGGCGCAGTTCCGAGGGCCAGGTAGCAGGGTAGGCGCAGAGATCAAGCAGCATGTACAGCGCAGGCAGGGGAACATTCTCCAAGGCCTTTGCCTTTGCCAGCTTTCTGGCTCCCCAGCAAGACTGTGTCACCGCTCCCCAGTCAAGGCTGAGTTGGCGGGAGCACTGTAAAAGGATGGTGAGGGAGTACGTAACCGATCGCACGACCGTCCTCGGTGACGCCTCTGCCCCCTACAACTACTGGGTGTCGAAGCTGGACATGTGGCCTGAACTCGCGCTGTATGCCCTGGAGGTGCTTGCTTGTCCTGCGGCTAGCGTCTTGTCGGAGAGGGTGTTTAGTGCGGCTGGGGGAATCATCACAGATAAGTGTACCCGCCTGTCAACCGACAGTGCCGACAGGCTTACACTCATCAAGATGAACAAAGCCTGGATTTCCCCAGACTTCTCTTCTCCACCAGCGGACAGCAGCGATACATAAGCAATACGTAGGCTGCACCCGCGGATGGAAGCATTGTTCTGTATCACCATCAAAAACGGGGACCTTTTAGCTTCATCAATCTGTGTATAATATTCCTCCTCCTCCTCCTGCTCCTCCTCCTGAAACCTCACGTAATCACGCCGAACGGGCAATTTTTCTTAGGCCCACAAGGCTCAGTCATATAATTTTTGTAAACAATTTTTATATGTTTCAATGCTCATTAAAGCGTTGAAACTTTCACCTGAACCAATTTTTATTTTATCTGGGCTGCCTCCAGGCCTAGTTACAAATTAAGCCACATTAACCAAAGCGATTAATGGGTTTCACCTGCCCTCTTGGTTGGGCATGGGCAATTTTTCTGAGGTACATTAGTACTGTTGATGCACCAATTTTTGTGGGCCCTCGCCTATAGTGTAATCCAATTAATTTTTTGCCCACCTGCATTAAAGCTGACGTTACATCAGCTGTGTTGGGCACTACAATGGGATATATTTATGTACCGCCGGTGGGTTCCAGGGAGCCACCCATGCTGTCGGTCCACAGGGAGTTGTAACTGCATGTGTCTACTTCTAAAGAACCCCAGTCTGACTGGGGCATGCAGTGTGGGCCGAAGCCCACCTGCATTTAATTGGACGTTACCTCAGCTGTGTTGGGCAATGCAATGGGATACATTTATGTACAGCCGGTGGGTTCTAGGGAGCCACCCATGCTGTGGGTGCACACGGAATTCCCATTGCGGAGTTGTACCTGCCTGTGACTATTTATAAAAAACCGCGGTCTGACTGGGGCATGCAGACACCTTTACAGAATGAATAGTGTGTGGCACATAGGTTCCCCATTGCTATGCCCACGTGTGCAGCTCCTGATGGCGGTGGCACAGGATTATATTTCTCATTGCTTCTGTACAGCATTGTGGGCTATCGCCCCGCCCCTTTTAAAGAGGGTCGCTGCCTAGCCGTGCCAACCCTCTGCAGTGTGTGCCTGCGGTTCCTCTGGCAGACGCACTTATAAATAGACATGAGGGTGGTGTGGCATGAGGGCAGCTGAAGGCTGCGCAGGGACACTTTGGTGTGCGCTGTGGACACTGGGTCGTACGCGGGGGGGGGGGGGGGGGTTGGGCAGCATGTAACCCAGGAGAAGTGGCAGCGGAGTGTCATGCAGGCAGTGATTGTGCTTTGTTGGAGGTAGTGTGGTGCTTAGCTAAGGTATGCATTGCTAATGAGGGCTTTTCAGAAGTAAAAGTTGTTAGGAGGGGGGGGCCCACTCTTGCCGCTATTGTGGCTTAATAGTGGGACCTGGGAACTTGAGATGCAGCCCCACATGCAGCCCCTCGCCTGCCCTATTCGTTTCTGTGTCGTTCCCATCACTTTCTTGAATTGCCCAGATTTTCACAAATGAAAACCTTAGCGAGCATCGGCGATATACAAAAATGCTCGGGTCGCTCATTGACTTCAATGGGGTTCGTTACTCGAAACGAACCCTCGAGCATCGCGATAATTTCGTCCCGAGTAACAAGCACCCGAGGATTTTGGTGCTCGCTCATCTCTAATTAGGAGTTATTACTGCTTAAAATATGAATTTTATTTTGTGTGGCAGAATGATGATAAGAGGGGCAGAATGATGATAAGAGGGGCAGAATGATGATAAGAGGGGCAGTCTGAGGAGCTTAGCTGGATTCAGCACCAAAAGGTCTCCTAGTGTGTGAAGTTTCATTGCTCTAGAGTCATTGGAACTGGCTTGGCAATGGATTGAAATCGCCCCTTTTTTCGGGTTGCGCGCTGTAATCACATGACAACCCCCTAGATTAAGACCTGTAGGCTGTAATCACATGACAACCCCCTAGATTAAGACCTGTAGGCTGTAATCACATGACAACCCCCTAGATTAAGACCTGTAGGCTGTAATCACATGACAACCTCCTAGATTAAGACCTGTAGCTCGCTGTAATCACATGACAACCCCCTAGATTAAGACCTGTAGGCTGTAATCACTTGACAACCCCCTAGATTAAGCCCTGTAGCTCGTGAACTAAAGCACTTTGAAGCCTAATATTCTGGCTATCTTCGTTTAGGGTCAGGGTCTATCTTTGTGCAAAGTTTCATTGAAATCTGTGATGGTCGACCGGGAGCGTTGGTTGAACTGACATGGAATGACCGGCATGTAAAATTCGCACATGTGACCGCTGCTATTGAAAAGCATTGGTTCCATCTAGTATGAATTTTTGACGTGTGGAAAAATGCCCGTTACAAACGCCCGTGTGACTGAGCCCTCAATCTTCTTTTTTAAAAAAAGATCTCAGTACATGACTGGGCACATTACATAGTGCCATTGAAAAATACAACGAGCCTCCGACATCTGTGTCGATGCATAAATAAAAGAGTTACGATTTTATAAAAGGGGGGGGGAGGAAAAATCGAAAATGGAAAAAAGGGTCGCGTCCTTAAGGGGTTGACACCCATCTACTAGCTTAGGCCGCGCCTGCTGAGAAGCCACGGCAACTTCCCAACTTTTGAATTAAATTTTGTGCACAATTTCCAAGCATTCAATGATTTTTGCCACAGTTTATTCTGAAAACCGGCACAAACGCGTCGTTACATCGCCCTATCTTCTTGAGCCGTTTGCCTTTTAGTACGTCTCAACGATAAGCCAGAAATACGCTTTCATCTCTTATTATATTACGACCCTTGAAAGTGCCGACATATTTATAGCGTTTGGAAATACATTCAGTAGTTTGCGAATTTACATCCCATCATCATCCGAAAAATTCCTAAAGTAATGTCAAAATAAGCAAAAACGATACGTCAGCGGCGCTCATCCAGAGAACGGTGAGCGCGTAAAGCTGCTCGATATAACATAATCATCTGAAGCGGAAGGGCGATGAAGACGGCAGTTTATGGCGAATCTCCGCATTGTGCAGGAATAATATCTGTATTGATTGAAATGTGTGTCTATAAACTAAGCAAGTGAAATAAAACCGCCTGACGGCACGCGGCTCCGGCTCTTTATCTCCAGCGTCGATGCATGACGCCTGCCATTCATCTTCCAGTCATCTGCGATGTCTAATACTCAGCGGCGGACGCAGTGATCAGCATTGATTACTTATCAGTCTCCGTCCTTCTTCTCTCTTCGCGGGGGATAATAAATATAGTGATATTATAGACAGATAACAACACAGTCTGCCGGATTCTGGAGGACAGTCCTGGATTGTGGACATTGTCCCGCAGTCCCAGGCAGCAGGATGCATGTCCCGCCTTACCCCCCAAAAAAACATTTAAGTCACTTGTAGTCCCTGTCCGGCGGCAGCGGTGCGGCTGCAGTAATTAGTGTGACCAATGCCTTCTACCCCAGTGAATGCATTCCTTCCAAGAGGAAGGTGCCAGCAGAGGGGTCAGAGGTCGCACTGATTACTGCAGCGGTACCGCTGCTGCCGGACAGGGACTACAAGTGAGTTAAATGTATATCGGGTGTTTCGAGGTTCACTATGGGGGTCACTATTAAGACAGGGACTAATAATGGGGGTCCCTATTACTAATGGGGCTACTAAGGGGAATTGCTACTACTGAGACCACTGTGGTGACACTAAATGCTAGGGCCACTGTCGGGATCAGTATCACTACTGGGGTCACTGTGGGGGTATTATTACTATTAAGGCCACTATGGGGATCATTATTATTACTACTGGTGACACTATGGGGTTACTGTCACTATTGAAGCCACTATATAGGGCCATTATTACTAATGGGGACACTATGGGGGTCACTATTAATACTGGGGCCACTATGTGGGATCATTACTACTAGTGTGGCCACTAACAAGAGCACTATTAATACTGGGTCCACTATGGGCGTTACTATTACTACTGAGGCTAGTATGGGGTCACTATAACTACTGGGGCGACTGTGGGAGTCACTACTACAACTGGGGCTATTAATGGTGTTACTATTACTGCTGAGGCTAGTATGGGGCCACTATTACTACTGGGGCCACTGTGGGAGTCACTACTACAACTGGGGCTATTAATGGGGTTACTATTACTGCTGGGGCCATTTAGGGGGTTACTATTACTATTAGGGCCACAATTGGGGTCACTATTACTACTGGGGCCACTAATGGAGTTACTACTACTACTGGGGGGGCCACTAACAAGAGCATTGAAAGGGAACTTTAAACATTACTGATTTTGGACTGGAGCATCTCCACATAACTTTGTCTGAACTCTGCATTATAAGGATCCAGCGCACCGTTGGCGCCGGGTTCATCTCTTCTCTCTCGGAGTGACAGGGCACTATGATGCCATCATTACTATCCACCATACTTGTTTTGCTCCATAACAATCTTTGTACTCCGTATTATTAAAGGTCCACAACATGACTAACTCTGCGGCCTAATCACCGTAGGTGCCAGAGTACACCCTAGATTTCAGAAGCTCCACGTCACTGCCGATTCACAGGCACCATAGCTGCGAACATCATCTCAAGTCCCATATACATCTCATATAAGCACATGGCGCTGCCATCTCCGAAGTCCCCTCACCCGTCACACCACCATTTACCCGTCACATTATAACAACGAACATCTTATATCCTGTGAACATCATATAACTCCCATCGTGTCCCCGTCCCTGGGTCCGAGCTCGTCTGCTGCCATAACCGCTGTCCTTAGTGTGTGCACTGCTGTCGTTGGACCGGTCTTACGTTGTTACGTTGTTCAATGGCCTCTGGATTCCTTGCTCCTCTCCACACCCTCCTCGATATTATAACCGACCAAACTAACACCTTTTCGAAACATTCCTGGAAACGCAATACATCCTGCTTCATGAGTGCTAATGATTCCCCCATCTTCATACTTCCCAGCTCGTTGCCTCTGGCGTGTTTTGGCAAGATCATCTTCCGGGGGTCCACCTGCTCATCTGTATTACTTCTTGTAGTAACCTGGACCACTGAAGACCCTTGATGCTGTGCCAGTGCACTACCGCGTTGTCCACGCCTAAATTTTCTCCAACTGACTGTTTTCTTGCCCTTCTTTTCAGCCCAATAAACAAAGGAGTGTTCAACGATCCAAATATGCCACTTGTCTCCGGCTGCAACAAAATAAACCAACGAAAACACCAGATCCAACTATAACAAAAAACTCCTCCGCATCTTATCAGTGTACTTTATTTCTTCGCTATACACCTCAACCAACCCTCAAATCAGGACACACGTGATCTGTAAGCCTCAGATTTCCATTGTCCTAACAGATTAACCCCTTCCGCATTCACACCATCAATCAAGACCCACCTTCTTCAAACTTGACTGAAGAACCGCGTCAAAGTGAAAACCGATTCATACACATTTTTTTGTGCTGCGCCAAATATTTGCCCACCAACATAACTGGACACCACTCCGAATCCAACACATTTATCGACAACCGCTCAACCCCTTCCATAAATATCCATCTTTGACTTACTCAAACACACCTTCAAAACCTTGTGCACCACTAAAACATCCTTACACATAAATCCCCCCGCCTTCGTCTTGCTAGCCGGAACTAATTCACTAATTTTATGTGCAGCAAAAAACGGCAACGAAAAAAACATCCAGAACAGCAATGCTTCCGGCTCATTCGCACACCCCTCTTCAGTACCTTCAAAATACGACACAACAATGAGAATGATATTGGGCACCGGCCATCCACCTGGACCCGCACCTTCTTCCATCCCTGTATGATTTGGCCAAAAACAAACTCCTCCATCACGTGTGACCTGCTGTGCAATAAAAAAGTGCCACCCGTCAGGTGTTTTTTTGCCACACCAACCGAGGCCCCCGATTCCACAACCCCACCAACAGGTCCAACGTTACTGACCTCATCCATTCTACTCCTGGAGAAAAAAAACTTGTACAGGACAACCCTGACGACCAGATGGCACTGTAACTCCTTCATGTTGTTTCCGACATTGATAAACGGACCAACTTCAGCAATTCTCTTCTACCATCTTCCATAAGGAAGAAGGGCAATGTGCCCCTTTGACATCCCTTGCCGGGTGAAGGTCCCTGAACATCATCATCTGAGAACGAGAAAGTGCATCAGCCGCCACATTTTGGCACCTAGGTACATGTTTCGCCCGAAACCTCACATTGTGCTGTAAACAACGCAGAACCAAATTTCTTAACAAAGCGAAAACCAGGGGCAAAGAAAAGGATTGCTTATTAATTGCCCGTACCACTGACTCGTTGTCCGACCAGAAGCATATTCTCCGATCGGCCATTCTTGAACCCCAAATCTCCAATGCCACCACAAAGAGAAATAGTTTGAGTAAAGCTATGGTCCGAATCATCTGTTTTTCCTTCCAAAACCTTGGATACTTGACAAAGATCACTGTGTTGATCGAAACGTCGTATGTGTATGGAGTAATAAAGGAAGAAGTTTTTACTGCATCGCTGCTTGCTGCCACAAATTCTCTTCTGTTACCACAAAGAGAAATAGTTTGAGTAAAGCTATGGTCCGAATCATCTGTTTTTCCTTCCAAAACCTTGGTTAGGAAAACCTGTACCAATGCTCTCCAAAAATGACCCCAAAACCGCCAGCTTCCGCTTCATCCAAAAACAAACTGAGCTCTCTGTTGGATACTTCCTCTTTTTGGCAAATGACCCTTCCATTGAATGACTGAAGAAAAATTGCGCCATACGTGAAGATCGGCTTGAATGCCCCATGTTATCCGCACAAAATGGTGCTGCTCTCTTGCTCCCAGCATCACCAACGAAAGCCTTCTCGAAAATGCTTGCTCCATGGGGATGTCTTTGCACGCAAAATTCAGCAGTCCCAAGATCACCTGCATCTGATGCAATGTAGCCTTCTTGCAACCACTGATTGACTCAACCGCTTGCTTTAAACGCGCCACGTTTTCTTCCAGCAACCGAAAAACCATATTGTTTGTATCTATCTCGATAGGGAAAGCCAGGCGCGAAACTGTCCCAACCATTTTTTTCTTCCAAAAGGGGGACATCAGCTTACCTCATCAATTTACGAAAGATGTTAAGAGTTTGCAGATTGGAGAATCTTTCAGTCCCATGAATAGAAAATCGTCTAGATAGTGTATGACCGATGTGATGCCTCGTATACCGATGTCTCGTATACTGATTCAATGTCTGCTTTAGTCAAAAAGGCTCCGCTACCCGCCCGCGGCACCAAAAATACTACACGGTAGATGAGGTGTAAGAGACCACCGCTTGCCTTTTTGTAATGCCATCATTTACCAACTCTTCATCAGGAAAAGACTAGTGGTTATTAGCTTGAATTTACCAGTCTCCTTTTTTTGGGTCTAAGCCCAAAGGAGAAACATGCAAATTCGTAAAAGGGGGTTTCTGAAACGGACAGGCCAACCACTCCATTTCCACTTCTTTGAAAAGTTTTTCTTCAACTAATTCAATATTATTCAATGCAGATTTTAAATTGGCACTAAATGTTAATGATGTTTGCGGGTGATGCGGGATAAAAAATCCTTAGAGAAACCATCCCTGAGAAGGTTTGCCTCCTGCTTCCTGTGGTACTTGTCGAACCACGGTCACAGATAGTTGCTTTTCACTGGTGTTTGCTGCCCCACTGGGCGCGCCCACCATGGCGGGAGCCTGCTGTTTCTGGAAACAACGGACTGCCACGTATAATCCTCTGCACACAGAACATTAATGGTGGAATTTGCATGTGGTGTAGAATCTACAATGGCCCTTGTTGAAAAAAAAAAACAAGAACCATTGGGTCTTGAGGCTGCAGCTGCTGATTGCTGACCAACTGCAATGGCTCCTCCGAGGAAGGGCGCTCTGTGCAATTGCTGCACAAGTATTAATTGTATCCACGCGTCTGTGGCTTTTGCAGCCCATTTAATTCCCCTTGCGCTAGAAACATCACACCAAAAATGCTCGTCGTAGCACCACCAAGCCGCACCACCGTGCAGCCTATAAGCGCTATAGAATATGTTAATTTAGACCATAAGTTCCATGCCTATTTTGGGTTGATGCTGGCATGATATATGCGCCAACACCAAAAAGGCCTGGAGCCAATCACCGAATGTTTTCACTACCCAAGGCTTTTTATCTGCTCCCTTCCCCCATTCAGAAAAACGCTCCTTGTCCACCACGATGTGATTGACTGTTAAAAGTGACCATATGTCCACATCTCAATTTTTAATTTTCTCAATTGCTTCCTCGGCTACCCACCACCTAGGGGTGCCTACCCACAGAACATAGAATGAGCAATCTTTTAACCTTCCACCACCGATTCCCCATCAGGCTGCCTGACCAAGCCCCCTGGTAAACCACAGGACACTGGAAGCCCCTTTTCTATGTCAAAATTATTTTTTAACACAACATCTCCCATTGTCCGGGGTCGACCTACCCGGCTCACTGACTGCATGCCAGCTTTCTCCTCCCGAACTCCGGCATGTGCTCCTGCCGTGGTGCTTCCACGCTTGTCAGGCATGTTGTACCGCCAACCCAGCAGATCCTTCCGGCTCTGGCCAGCAATGTTTCAACTGGGCTGCCTCCAGGGGCGTACCTAAAGGCTAAGGGGCCCGGGTGCAAAAGTTCAGCTGGCCCCCCCCCCTCTCCATCTGTACCCGTACCTATACCTAAACCGTGCTAATTTACAAACATGATCTAGCCCCTTGGCATAAGCCTTCTCATTATGACTCCTTTCCTTGACTACGTAAAAACCTGTTGGTAATGTCTTCGGCTGCTTTCACGCGGCCGCAATAATTGCGCGAGATTTGTGTGTTGCAAGACGTACAAATCGCACATGAATATGAACCCCATTCTTTTGAATACGGTCATATACAAGAGCGATTTTTTTTTGTTGTTGTTTGTTTTTTCTCTGCATCACACGAGAATAGGATGATGTGATGTGAGCTGGTGTTAACACAACAACCCCTCACATCCGTGGGGACGGCACACGTTGGTGAGTGTGATAGGGGGCAGAGTTTCACGGCCCAATATCAGACTCACTCATGTGAAATTAGCCTAAGGCCGGCTGCACACGGCTGGATTCGCATTGCGGAATATGGAGCAGGCGTCCGCCTACGGATTCCGCAGAATGTACCGCCCATAGCATGCTATGGAAAAGCGTTTTTTCCTCTACACGAGCGGAAAGCAATTGCGTTTTCCGCTCACAGAGGAAAAATCACGGCATGCTGTATTTTAGTGCAGATTCTGCACGGACGGCCTCCATTGAACTCAATGCAAGCCGTGCGATCCGCTGCCCTGACATTGCGGAAAAGTCGCAGGCTCACGCATCATCTCCCAGCGACGGCGCTGAAAAGTCAGTGATTAAAAGAAAAAAAAACTACTGTATACCAGCTGCACATATATAATTATATACAGGAGATACACAGGTTACACCAGCATGCTCCATATCACTATATACAGGATGTATATCCCCCTGTATATAGTGGTATGTCCCATGTGTATCTCCTGTATTTAATTATATATATATATATATAGCTGGTATAACTTATACCAGCCATACATATATAATTACAATTCTTCCTCTACTCACCTCTGCAGCAGTCTCTGGGCAGCCTGTAATGGAAAGTCCCCCGTCTTTTGATCACATGACCAGAGCCTGGTCATGTGATCTGCAGCCACAGGTCCTCTCCCAGGTCCTGTGCATCCAGCGCTCCGGGGGTGAGTAGAGCCGCACTACCCCCCCCCCCCCCCCCGGTGATCGCTGGTCGGCAAAGACTGATAGACTGCAGCTGTGACCATTCACAGCTGCAGCCTATCAGTGGTAGGGCCGCGCCGTGGGAGTCTGCAGCCTGTAATTGGCTGCCGGCTCCACGTGTAACAGCCCTCCCCTCTGCTCCTGCGGCGCTGCCTCCCGTCTCTCTCCTCTCCTCTCCTCTCCCTCCTCCCTTCTCAGCCATCATGCGGCCGATGGCACCGGTCCCCTGGGCCCCCTCAGCTCAAGGGCCGGGTCGCGGTTGCGACCCCTGCTCCCCCCCACCGTACGCCAGTGGCTGCCTCTTCCCCGCCGTGCATAGTGGCCGGACTAGGACTGAGAGGCGCCGGGGCTTTCTGTCGCTGCTGAGGCCTACCCCTCGTGGCAACAGCATGCAAAATAAATTTACTATCAGAGGTATACATATCTATAATCAATACTCTAACCACATTAAATAATGCAAAGTTCTTGGTATATAATTTGATCATATTACATTGGCCCATCTACCAACGTCCAGGTGACCAAGCTCTCAGATGGGTCCTAACGCTAATACCAGGTGGTAAATCTCAACCTGGGATAGTATATATATTTCTATTGAGATATATTTCTATTAGGTAGGGCTGACCTATTTTATCTTTTTTTGTACAAATATTGTGAAGTTTTGGCTGCCCCCACTTGGTCGTGCACACCTGCTGCCCATTTACCTTTTGTCCCTCCTACTGGAGCATATGAATGGTATCCTACCCTCCCCTGGTTTATTTGTAGGTTTAGTCCCAAGAGAGGAGCATTCTGAGAGGTAGGAACCCAACTTTCCCAGGTTGAGATTTACCACCTGGTATTAGCGTTAGGACTAGAGATGAGCAAGCACCAAAATGCTCGGGTGCTCGTTGCTCGGGTCAAACTTTTCATAATGCTTGAGAGCTCGTTTCGAGTAACGAACCCCATTGAAGTCAATAGGCGACTCGAGCATTTTTGTATGGGACCAATGCTCTGCATCAAACACCAGAAAACATCAGAAAGTCATGGAAACACCACAGAAACGGATAGGGAAGGGCAGGGGCAGCATGCATGGCTGCATATGAGACTCCCAGGTCCCACTATTAAGCCAAAATGGGGGCAAGAGTCTGGCGTCACCCCCCTAACAATTTACTTCAGACAAACCCTCATTAGCAAGGCACACCTTAGCTAAGCACCACACTACCTGCAACCAAGGACAACCCCTGCCAGCTGGTGACAGCGCTGCCTCTTCTTCTGGGTTACATGCTGGCATCGCTGTCCAATCCTCCCGCACGACCCTGCATCCACAGCGCACCCAAAATTTTCCCTGTGCAGCCTTCAGCTGCCCTCATGCCACACACTCGCTTCATAGCCACACCACCGTCATGTCTATTTATAGGTGCGTAATGGATGAGGAGGAACTGGAGGCACACACTGCAGAGGGTTGGCAGGGCTAGGCAGCGACCCTCTATGAAAGTGTGGGCAATAGCCCACAATGCTGCTGAGAATTGATGATAAATTGACGTATGATCATCATTCCAATCCCATGCCACCTCCATTACAAAATTTTCAGGAGCCGCAAACGTGGGCATAAAGGGGACTCAGGTGCCAGCACTTCTAGACATCTCTACAATGCAGCAATACTCTGTGTGGGAAGCACGTGAGCGGTCCCAGGGTCAGGCTCGGTCCCAGCCTCCACCTTGTGTGACCCAAGGGGCCGCAAGTTACATAGCAATGGGAAATCCATGTGTCCCCACACAATTCATTCTGTGTAGGTGTTAGATAGCTCAACACTGCAATGGAAAGTCTTTGAGTTCCTTGGGCTTGCCTATGCTGTCGATGCACAAAGATGGTATTACACAGAAAAAATCAGAGTGCCCAAACATAGCAGAGTTTCACCCCACCAAGGACCTCGGCCTCGGCCCACATATCTGCCCTAGTCAGTAAGTGTATTTGTGCCAGACAGGTAAAACAACGTAATGGGAAGTCTTTGTGCACCCACAGCATAGGTGAGCCCCTCGAACCCAAGAAGAGTATTACACATGAAGAAATCAGAGTGCCCAAACATGGCAGACTTTCACCCCGCCAAGGTCCTCCACCTCGGCCCACATTACTGCCCAATTCATTCTTTGTATGGGTCAGATAGCTGAACAATGCAAAGGGGAAGCCTTTGTGCACCCACAGTATAGGCGAGCCCAAGGAACTCAAACATGGTACTACACATGAGGAAATCAGAGTGCCCAAACATGGCAGAGTTTCACCCTGCTAAGGGCCTCGGCCCACATTTGCCCTAGTCAGTCAGTGTATTTGTGCCAGACAGGTAAAACAACGCAATGGGAAGTCTTTGTGTACCCACAGCATAGGCGAGCCCCTGGAATGCAAAGAAAGTATTGCAGATAGAAATCAGAGCGCCCAAACAAGGCAGTTTCACCCTGCCAAGGACCTCAACCTCAGCTCACACTCTCAGTAATTGTGGGCATAAAGCGGACTCAGATGCTAGTGCAGCTGTGAACTTCTCATTAATGCAGTAACGCTCGGTTTGTTTGGCCCAAGCCAGTGTCTCAGATAACTGTGGTAACACGAGAGAAAATACATGTTGCCCAGTGCTGATCCCCAGACCCCAAGCAGGAGGAGGAGGTGGCATAATAAGGCCAAGAAACCATTACCGAGGTAGGACCCGCAATACTTTGTGTGGAAAGTACGTGAGTGGGCCTTGGGTCAGGCTCGGTCCCAGCCTCTACCTTGTGTGACCCAAGGTGCCACGAGTTACATAGCAATGGGAAATCCATGTGTCCCCACACAATTCATTCTGTGTAGGTATCAGATAGCTCAACACTGCAATGGGAAGTCTTTGAGTTCCGTGGGCTCACCTCTGCTGTCGGTGCACAAAGATGGTATTACACAGGAAGAAATCAGAGTGCCCAAACATGGCAGAGTTTCACCCCCGCCAAGGACCTTGGCCTCGGCCCACATTTCTGCCTTAGTCAGTCAGTGTATTTGTGCCAGATAGGTAAAACACTGCGATAGTAAGACTTTGTGCACCCACAGCATAGGCAGACCCCTGTAACATTTCTGTAGCAAGAGTATAGGTGTACCCCAGTAACATTTCTGTAGCAAGAGTATAGGCGGACCCCAGTAACATTTTTGTAGCAGAAGTATAGGCGGACCCTAGTAACATTTCTGTAGCAAGAGTTTAGGTGAACCCCTCAAACCATTCAGTAGAAAAGGTATAGGCAGACCCCAGTAACATTTCTGTAGCCAAAGTATAGGCGGACACAAGTAACATTTCTGTAGCAAAAGTATAGCCGTACCCCTGTAACATTTCTGTAGCAAAAGTATAGGCGAACCCCTGTAACATTTCTGTAGCAAGAGTATAGGCAGACCCCAGTAACATTTCTGTAGCAAAAGTATAAGCAGACCCCTGTAACATTTCTGTAGCAAGAGTATAGGCGAACTCCTCAAACCATTCAGTAGAAAAGGTATAGGCAGACCCCAGTAACATTTCTGTAGCAAGAGTATAGGCGGACCCCAGTAACATTTCTGAAGCAAAAGTATAGGCGAACCCCTGTAACATTTCTGTAGCAATAGTATAGGCGAACCCCAGTAACATTGGTGTACCAAGAGTATAGGCGAACACCTGTAAAAATTTGTTTATCAAGAGTATAGGCGAAGCCTGGAAAAATTAGTTTGCTAACAGTATTGGCAATGGCCTGAAAAATTGGTGTACCAAGAGTACAAGTGTACCCGTGAAAAATTTCTCAACTGCGAGGGCAGGTGAAACCCACAAACATTTTTTGAAGATACAGCTGGTTATTGGTTAATTTGTAACAGAGCCTGGAGGCAGCCCTCCACAAAAATTGGTTTAAGTTTTAAAACTTTAAAAACTGATAAAACCTTTAAAAGTTTTAAACAGAGCATTTTGGGCCGCATAGATATTGGCAGTTCAGCGAGATGACATGCTATTTTAGGAGGAGGAGGAATAATATCCGAGAGGGATACACAAAGCTAATTCTCCCTTTCTTGGGGTGATAGAGAATGCATTTTTCTCCTGTTGCAGCGAAAAGAGAAGAGAAGTCTGGGGAAATCCAGCCTTTGTTCATCTTTATGAGGGTAAGCATGTCGGCGCTGTCAGTTGACAGGCGGGTATGTTTATCCATGATGATTCCCCCAGCTGCACTAAACACCCTCTCTGACAAGACGCTAGCGACAGGGCAGGCCAGCACCTCCAGGGCGTACAGCGCAAGTTCGTGCCACAAGGTCCAGCTTTGACACCCAATAGTTGTATGGAGTAGAGGCATCACGGAGGATGGTGGTACGATCTGCTATGTACTCCCTCGCCATCTTTTTACAGTGCTCCCTCTGACTCAGCCGTGACTGGGGAGTGGTGACACAGTCTTGCTGGGCAGCCATAAAGCTGGCAAAGGTCTTTGAGAGTGTTCCCCTGCCTGTGCTGGACATGCTGACTGATCCCCACGCCTCCCCTGCAAGTTGTCCCTCTGAACTGCGTCTTCTGGCACTAGCGCTGTCAGATGGGAACTTTAGCATCACTTTTTCCACCAGGGCCCTGTGGTCTTGCATCACTCTCGTACCCCTTTACTCTTCGGGAATGAGAGTGGAAAGTAATCCATGCTGGTCAGAATGCGTCTAACGCGAGGGTCACGGGAAAGGCAGCCTAACATGAAGTAAGCCATGTGTGCCACGGTCCCAGTATGCAACACGTCGCTGTCCTCACTAGGAAGATGACTTCCGTATCCTCCTCCTCTTCAGCCCATACATGCTGAACAGAAGAGAGGCAAGCAGCATGGGTACCCTCTGCAGTGTGGCTAGCTGTCTCTTCCCCCTCCTCCTCCACCTCCTCCTCCAAAACAGGCTGAGATAAAGACATGAGAGTGGTCTGGCTATCAAGTGACATACTGTCATCCCCCATCTCCTGTTCAAACCGCAAAGCGTCGGCCTTTATGCTTAGCAGTGAACCTCTCAGCAGGCAAAGCAGTGGGATGGTAACGCTAATGATTGCCGCATCGCCGCTCATCATCTGGGTAGACTCCTCAAAGTTTCCGAGGACCTGGCAGATATCTGCCATCCAAGCCCACTCCTCAGTAAAGAATTGCAGAGGCTGACTACCACTCTACCACCCATGTTGCAGCTCGTATTCCACTATTGCTCGTACAGCCTGGCCAACATGTGCAGCGTAGAATTCCAGCGTGTGGGCACGTCACACAGCAGTCGATGCTCTGGCAGCTGAAACCGATGTTGCAGGGTCCTTAGGGTGGCAGCGTCCATAGTGGACTTGCGGAAATGTGCGCAAATGTGGCGCACCTTGCCGAGCAAGTCAGACAAGTGGTGGTAGTTTTTAAGAAACCGCTGAAGCACCAGATTGAAGATGTGGGCGAGCTCTGCAGCTCGGCAGCCGTGTGTGAGGCTGCCGAGCTTCAGAGCTTCCACCAGGTTACGGCCGTTGTCACACACGACCATGCCCGATTGGAGGCTCAGCGGCGAAAGCCAGAGGACAGTCAGCTCTGTCAGACCCTGCAACAGCTCAGGGGCCATGTGCCTCTTGTCACCTAAGCTGATTAGTTTCAGTACGGCTTGCTGAAGCTTGCCCACCACTGTGCTGCCATGCTGTGCGCTACTGACTGCTGGCGACGTGCTCACACTTCTTAATTGAGAGGTAGAGGTGGCAGAGGAGGAGGGGGATGGTTTGGAGGAGGTGGCATAAAACGCTGCAGATACCAGCACCGAGGTAGGACCCGCTATTCTGGGTGTGGGTAGGACGTGAGCAGTCCCAGGCTCTGATTCGGTCCCAGCCTCCAACAAGTTCACCCAATGTGCCGTCAGGGAGATATAGTGGCCTTGCCCGCCAGTACTTGTCCACTGGTCTGTGGTTAAGTGGACCTTCCCAGTAACCGCTTTGGTGAGGGCACGATTTATGTTGCGGGAGACATCCTGGTGTAGGGTGGGGATGGCACACCGGAAAAAAGAGTGGCAACTGGGGACCGAGTAGCGCGGGACCACCGCCGCCATCATGTTTTTGAAAGCCTCCGTTTCCACAAGCCTGTATGGCAGCATCTCCAGGCTGATTAATTTGGCAATGTGCACGTTAAAAGCTTGTGCATGCAGGTGGGTGGTGGCGTACTTCCGCTTTCGCTCCAACGCTTGTGTTAGCGACAGCTGAACGCTGCACTGAGAGACATTGCTTGATGGAGTGGAGGACCATGGAGGTGAGGGTGCGGGTTCAGGCAGGGAGGCGCTCGTGCCTGCGTCCTGGGAGGGGGATTGGATCTGTGTGGCAGGTTGGGGCACAGGGGGAGAGGCAGTGGTGTGACCCGGAGGCAGTGAATGGCCTTCGTCTTACCTGGTTTCAGCATGGCTTGCTGATGCTTGCCCACCGCTGTGCTGCCGTGCCGCGCGCTACCAACTGCTGGCGACGTGCTCACACTTCTTAATTGAGAGGTAGACGTGGCGGAGGAGGAGGAGGAGGAGGAGGAGAGGGAGGATTTGGAGGAGGTGGCATAAAACGCCGCAGATACCAGCACCGAGGTAGGACCCGCTTTTCAGGGTGTGGGTAGGACATGAGAGGTCCCAGCCTCCACCAAGTTTACCCAATGTGCCGTCAGGGAGATATAGCGGCCCTGCCCGCCAGTACTTGTCTACGTATGTCCGTGGTTAAGTGGACCTTCCCAGTAACCGCGTTGGTGAGGGCACGATTTATGTTGCGGGAGACGTGCTGGTGTAATGGCGACTGGGGACCGAGTAGCACGGGACCGCCACCGCCATCATGTTTTTGAAAGCCTCCATTTCCACAAGCCTGTACAGCAGCATCTCAAGGCTGATTAATTTGGCAATGTGCATGCTTAAAGCTTGTGCATGTAGGTAAGTGGCGGCGTATTTCCACTTTGGCTCCAACGCTTGTGTTAGCGACAGCTAAACGCTGCGCTGAGAGACATTGCTGGATGGAGTAGAGGATGGTGGAGGTGAGGGTGTGGGAGCAGGCCGGGAGGCGCTCGTGCCTGCGTCCTGGGAGGGGGATTGGATCTGTTGTGGCAAAGGGGAAGAGGCAGTGGTGTGACCCGGAGGCGGTGAATGGCCTTAGTCCCACCTTGTGGGATGCTTGGCCATCATATGCCAGCGCATGCTGGTGGTGGTGAGGCTGGTAGTGGTGGCTCCCCGGCTGATCTTGGTGTGACAACGGTTGCACACCACTGTTCATCAGTCGTCCGCGCTCTCACTAAAAAACATTCACACCTTTGAACACCTAGCCCTCTGCACGGAGGCTTGCTGCGAGGGGGTGCTGTGGGAAACAGTTGGGGGATTCTTCGCTCTGGCCCTGCCTCTACCCCTGGCCACTCCACTGCCTTTTCCAACCTGTCCTGCTGCTGCACTTGCCTCCCCCTCTGAAGCCCTGTCCTCAGTAGGCTTAGCAAACCAGGTGGGGTCAGTCACCTCATCGTCCAGTGGCTCTTCCTCCGAATCCTCTGTGCGCTCCTCCCTCGGACTTACTGCCCTTACTACTACCTCACTGCAAGACAACTGTGTCTCATCGTCATCGTCCTACTCACCCACTGAAAGCTCTTAAGACAGTTGCCGGAAGTCCCCAGCCTCATCACGTGGACTCCTGGAACTTTCCAAAGGTTGGGCATCGGTCACGACAAACTCCTCAGGTGAGAGAGGAACCGTTTTTCCCACTCAAGGCAGGGACCTGAGAACAGTTCCTGGGAGTCTGCCTGCTCAGAATATGTCATTTTCATGGAGTGAGGAGGCTGAGAGGAAGGAGGAGCAGCAGCCAGAGGATTCAGAGTTGCAGTCCCTAGGCCGGGAGTAGTGGACTGCGTAGAAGACTGGGTGGTCAATATATTGCTGGACGCGTTTTCTGCCATCTACGACAGGACCTGCTCGCACTGCTCTGCTTGTAATAAAGGTCTACCACGCGGACCCGTAACTTGTGATATGAAGCTGGTGAGCCCAGAAACTTGCCTCTCTCCTTATCCCGCAGCAGTTGGCTGTGATTCACCCCGCCCAGGAACTCGGCTTGTGCCCACACCCTCACTTGGATGCCCTCGTACGCTTCCACATCCTCGACCTTTACCCCTACTCCTCATTATGGCGGATTAAGAATAGAGCAGGGCCCAAATAAATTACCCCACTGTACAGCACTGACAACTGTGGCTTAATTCACCCCACACAGAGACTTGTAGATAGCGGAGGCTCTATGCTGTGACTTGAAAAAAGTAACCCGCTGTCTTGCGCTGATACCGAGGGGTAATTTACTGCTCACAGAGACTTGTAGATAAGAGAGGCTGTGTGGAGTGGGAGAAGACTCTAAAGCCAGTGGATAGTGCTGATAACTGCGGCTATCTCAACCCCACCAAGAAAAGGGTATTGTGAGACGCTCTGCACAGCGGCTGAGCTGAAATACTTTGCAGTGGCCCCGGTAATATTACAGTACTGTTTAGCGGTGAGACCTCTGTCTAATGCACTGCAGACACAGAACGGTATAACTGAAGTCGTTTGCAGTAGGCTAGGAAATTTTAGAGTGCAGTTTCACGGTGAGAGCTGGTTGTACGGCACTGCAGGCTGAGAACGCAATTACTGAAAGGTTGGGAACTGGCCTAGATGCGTAATACAAAAATTGATGCACTACTGCTCCCAGCCAGCCATAACTGTGAAGCACACAGTCAGATGTAGCCCTAAGAAGGACCGTTGGGGTTCTTGCACAGAGGATCAGGAGTCCTGTAAAATATTCCCTATATAGGCAGCTCTGTCCCTAAACTCTGCGTTATGCACTTCAGACTGAGAACGCTATAGCTGAAATAGCCTGCACAGCCCAGGATGCTTAAAAAAAAAATTGGTGCACTACTGCTCCCAGCCAGCAACAACAGTAATGCACACGATATGGAATAGCCCTAAAAAGGACCGTTGGGGTTCTTGACGACAGGATCCTATTCTAACACTGTCCTTATATCAGCAGCAGCACTATTGCTTACCTCTGCCAGCATGCGTCTGAGGCAAGCCGCGGGAGGGACCAGTTAAAGTACTCGGCAGTCACCAGATCGGCCCAGCCACTCAATGCTGTTGGCAGGCAGTTATACATGTAAAAAAGTAATAGCTTTTGGAGCAAAAATTAATAAAAGACCCTGTCTTATTTTCGGGGGAAACAGGGTATCTATCTATCTATTATCTATCTATCTCCTATCTATCTATCTATCTATCTATCATATCTAACTATCTCATATCTATCCATCTCATATCTATCTATCTATCTCATATCTATCTATCTATCTATCTATCTATCTATCTATCTATCTATCTATCTCATATCTATCTATCTATGTATCTCATATCTATCTATCTTCTATCTATCTATCTATCTATCTATCTATCTATCTATCTATCTATCTATCTATCTCCTATCTATCTCATATCTATCTATCTCATATCTATCTATCTATCTATCTATCTATCTATCTATCTATCTATCTATCTATCTATCTCATATCTATCTATCTATGTATCTCATATCTATCTATCTATCTCATATCTATCTATCTATCTATCTATCTATCTATCTATCTATCTATCTATCTCCTATCTATCTATCTATCTATCTATCATATCTAACTATCTCATATCTATCCATCTCATATCTATCTATCTCATATCTATCTATCTATTTATCTATCTATCTATCTATCTATCTATCTCATATCTATCTATCTATGTATCTCATATCTATCTATCTATCTATCTATCTATCTATCTATCTGTCTATCTATCTATGTATCTCATATCTATCTATCTCATATCTATCTCCTATCTATCTATCTAGCTATCTATCTATCTATCTCATATCTATCTATCTATCTATCTCATATCTATCTATCTATCTCATATCTATCTATCTCCTATCTATCTATCTATCTATCTATCTATCTATCTATCTATCTATCTATCTATCTATCTCCTATCTATCTATCTATCTATCTATCTATCTATCTATCTATCTATCTATCTATCTATCTCATATCTATCTATCTATCTATGTATCTCATATCTATCTATCCATCTATCTATCTATCTATCTATCTATCTATCTATCTATCTATCTCCTATCTATCTATCTATCTATCTATCTATCTCATATCTATCTATCTATCTATCTATGTATCTCATATCTATCTATCTATCTATCTATCTATCTATCTATCTATCTATCTATCTATCTATCTATCTATCTATCTCATATCTATCTACCTATCTCATATCTATCTACCTATCTCATATCTATCTATCTATCTATCTATCTTATATCTATCTATCTATGTATCTCATATCTATCTATCTATTTATCTATCTATCTATCTCCTATCTATCTATCTATCTCATATCTATCTATCTATGTATCTCATATCTATCTATCTATCTATCTATCTCCTATCTATCTATCTATGTATCTCATATCTATCTATCCATCTATCTATCTATCTCATATCTATCTATCTATCTATCTATCTATCTATCTATCTATCTATCTCATATCTATCTATCTACCTATCTCATATCTATCTATCTATCTATCTATCTCCTATCTATCTATCTATCTATCTATCTATCTATCTATCTATCTATCTATCTATCTATCTCATATCTATCACCCTGTCTTATTTTCGAGAAAACAGGGTATCTATCTATTTATTTATCTATCTATCTCCTATCTATTAGAGATGAGCGAACGTACTCGTCCGAGCTTGATACTCGTTCGAGTATTAGCGTGTTCGAGATGCTCGTTACTCGTAACGAGCACCACGCGATGTTCGAGTTACTTTCACTTTCATCTCTGAGACGTTAGCGCGCTTTTCTGGCCAATAGAAAGACAGGGAAGGCATTACAACTTCCCCCTGTGACGTTCAAGCCCTATACCACCCCCCTGCAGTGAGTGGCTGGCGAGATCAGGTGTCACCCGAGTATATAAATCGGCCCCTCCCGCGGCTCGCCTCAGATGCATTCTGACAGAGATCAGGGACAGTGCTGCTGGTGCCGGAGCTGCTATAGGGAGAGCGTTAGGAGTTATTTTAGGCTTGAAGAACCCCAACGGTCCCTCTTAGGGCCACATCTGACCGTGTGCAGTACTGTTGAGGCTGCTTTTTGCAGTGTTGCACATTTTTTTTTTTTGTATATCGGCCGTGCAGAGCATTGCGTCCTGCAGTAATTTTACATAGTCCACGGCCAGTAGTGGTGGTGAGGCAGGGACAGTGAAAGACATATCCAGTCTATATACGCAGTGGGCTTTTCCAAAAAAAATTGGGAAAAAAAATCTATTTGGGCTGCCTGTGACCGTCCTGACTGTACTGCGTCTCTGCTGGGGGTAGTTGTCCTAATTCATACGCAGCCAGCTAAGTGTTACAGCAGGCTTGCACAAAATTCTTTCCTGCCTCTGCTGTGCGTTCCGTAAGCGAAGTCAGCCTCCAACCACAGGCCAATAAGCGGCACATTTAATTACAGCGTTCTGTTTCTGCACTACTGGTAATACAGCATGCTGAGGGGTAGGGGTAGGCCTAGAGGACGTGGACGTGGGCGAGGACGCGGAGGCCCAAGTCAGGGTGTGGGCACAGGCCGAGCTCCTGATCCAGGTGTATCGCAGCCGACTGCTGCGGGATTAGGAGAGAGGCACGTTTCTGGCGTCCCCACATTCATCTCACAATTAATGGGTCCACGCGGTAGACCTTTATTAGAAAATGAGCAGTGTGAGCAGGTCCTGTCGTGGATGGCAGAAAGTGCATCCAGCAATCTATCGACCACCCACAGTTCTGCGCCGTCCACTGCTGCAACTCTGAATCCTGTGGCTGCTGCTTCTCCTTCCTCCCAGCCTCCTCACTCCATTACAATGACACATTCTGAGGAGCAGGCAGACTCCCAGGAACTGTTCCCGGGCCCCTGCCCAGAATGGCCAGCAATGGTTCCTCTCCCACCGGAGGACGATGAAGATGAGACACAGTTGTCTATCACTCGGGGTACTAGTAATTGGAGTAAGTCCGAGGGAGGAGCGCACAGAGGATTCGGAGGAAGAGCAGCAGGACGATGAGGTGACTGACCCCACCTGGTTTGCTACGCCTACTGAGGACAGGTCTTCAGAGGGGGAGGCAAGTGCAGCAGCAGGGCAGGTTGGAAGAGGCAGTGCGGTGGCCAGGGGTAGAGGCAGGGCCAGACCGAATAATCCACCAACTGTTTCCCAAAGCGCCCCCTCGCGCCATGCCACCCTGCAGAGGCCGAGGTGCTCAAAGGTCTGGCAGTTTTTCACTGAGAGTGCAGACGACCGACAAACAGTGGTGTGCAACCTTTGTCGCACCAAGATCAGCCGGGGAGCCACCACCACCAGCCTCACCACCACCAGCATGCGCAGACATATGATGGCCAAGCACCCCACAAGGTGGGACGAAGGCCGTTCACCGCCTCCGGTTTGCACCGCTGCCTCTCCCCCTGTGCCCCAACCTGCCACTGAGATCCAACCCCCCTCTCAGGACACAGGCACTACCGTCTCCTGGCCTGCACCCACACCCTCACCTCCGCTGTCCTCGGCCCCATCCACCAATGTCTCTCAGTGCACTGTCCAGCCGTCGCTAGCGCAAGTGTTGGAGCGCAAGCGCAAGTACGCCGCCACGCACCCGCACGCTCAAGCGTTAAACGTGCACATAGCCAAATTTATCAGCCTGGAGATGCTGCCGTATAGGGTTGTGGAAATGGAGGCTTTCAAAGGTATGATGGCGGCCGCGGCCCCGCGCTACTCAGTTCCCAGTCGCCACTACTTTTCCCGATGTGCCGTCCCAGCCCTGCACGACCACGTCTCCCGCAACATTGTACGCGCCCTCACCAACGCGGTTACTGCCAAGGTCCACTTAACAACGGACACGTGGACAAGCACAGGCGGGCAGGGCCACTATATCTCCCTGATGGCACATTGGGTGAATTTAGTGGAGGCTAGGACAGAGTCAGAGCCTGGGACCGCTCACATCCTACCCACCCCCAGAATTGCAGGCCCCAGCTCGGTGGTGGTATCTGCGGCGGTGTATGCTTCCTCCATTAAACCACCCTCCTCCTCCTCCTCCTCCGCAACCTCTGTCTCACAATCAAGATGTGTCAGCAGCAGCACGTCGCCAGCAGTCGGTGTCGCGCGGCACGGCAGCACAGCGGTGGGCAAGCGTCAGCAGGCCGTGCTGAAACTACTCAGCTTAGGAGATAAGAGGCACACGGCCCACGAACTGCTGCAGGGTCTGGTAGAGCAGACCGACCGCTGGCTTGTGCCGCTGAGCCTCCAACCGGGCATGGTCATGTGTGACAACGGCCGTAACCTGGTGGCGGCTCTGCAGCTCGGCAGCCTCACACACGTGCCATGCCTGGCCCACGTCTTTAATTTGGTGGTTCAGCACTTTCTGAAAAGCTACCCATGCTTGTCAGACCTGCTCGGAAAGGTACGCCGACTCTGCGCACATTTCCGCAAGTCCCACACGGACGCTGCCACCCTGCGCACCCTGCAACATCGGTTTCATCTGCCAGTGCACCGACTGCTGTGTGACGTGCCCACACGGTGGAACTCTACGCTCCACATGTTGGCCAGGCTCTATGAGCAGCGTAGAGCTATAGTGGAATACCAACTCCAACATGGGCAGCACAGTGGGAGTCAGCCTCCTCAATTCTTTACAGAAGAGTGGGCCTGGTTGGCAGACATCTGCCAGGTCCTTGGAAACTTTGAGGAGTCTACCCAGATGGTGAGCGGTGATGCTGCAATCATTAGCATCACCATTCCTCTGCTATGCCTCTTGAGAAGTTCCCTGCAAAGCATAAAGGCAGACGCTTTGCGCTCGGAAACAGAGGCGGGGGAAGACAGTATGTCGCTGGATAGTCAGAGCACCCTCCTGTCTATATCTCAGCGCGTTGAGGAGGAGGAGGAGGAAGGGGAGGAGGATGAGGGGGAAGAGACAGCTTGGCCCACTGCTGAGGGTACCCATGCTGCTTGCCTGTCATCCTTTCAGCGTGTATGGCCTGAGGAGGAGGAGGAGGATGATCCTGAAAGTGATCTTCCTAGTGAGGACAGCCATGTGCTGCGTACAGGTACTCAGGCACACATGGCTGACTTCATGTTAGGATGCCTTTCTCGTGACCCTCGCGTTACACGCATTCTGGCCACTACGGATTACTGGGTGTACACACTGCTCGACCCACGGTATAAGGAGAACTTTTCCACTCTCATACCCAAAGAGGAAAGGGGTTCGAGAGTGATGCTATACCACAGGACCCTGGCGGACAAACTGATGGTAAAATTCCCATCCGACAGCGCTAGTGGCCGAAGGCGCAGTTCCGAGGGCCAGGTAGCAGGGGAGGCGCGGAGATCAGGCAGCATGTACAGCACAGGCAGGGGAACACTCTCTAAGGCCTTTGACATCTTTATGGCTCCCCAGCAAGACTGTGTCACCGCTCCCCAGTCAAGGCTGAGTTGGCGGGAGCACTGTAAAAGGATGGTGAGGAAGTACGTAGCCGACCGCACGACCGTCCTCCGTGACGCCTCTGCCCCCTACAACTACTGGGTGTCGAAGCTGGACACGTGGCCTGAACTCGCGCTGTATGCCCTGGAGGTGCTTGCTTGTCCTGCGGCTAGCGTCTTGTCAGAGAGGGTGTTTAGTGTGGCTGGGGGAATCATCACGGATAAGCGTACCCACCTGTCAACCGACAGTGCCGACAGGCTTACACTCATCAAGATGAACAAAGCCTGGATTTCCCCAGACTTCTCTTCTCCACCAGCGGACAGCAGCGATACCTAAGCAATACGTAGGCTGCACCCGCGGATGGAAGCATCGTTCTCTATCACCATCCAAAACGGGGACCTTTTAGCTTCATCAATCTGTGTATAATATTCATCCTCCTCCTGCTCCTTCTCCTGAAACCTCACATAATCACGCCGAACTGGCAATTTTTCTTAGGCCCACAAGGCTCGGTCATATAATTTTTGTAAACAATTTTTATACGTTTCAATGCTCATTAAAGCGTTGAAACTTTCACCTGAACCAATTTTTATTTTAACTGGGCTGCCTCCAGGCCTAGTTACAAATTAAGCCACATTAACCAAAGTGATTAATGGGTTTCACTTGCCCTCTTGGTTGGGCATGGGCAATTTTTCTAACGTACATTAGTACTGTTGGTACACCAATTTTTTGGGGCCCTCGCCTACAGTGTAATCCAATTAATTTTTTGCCCACCTGCATTAAAGCCGACGTTACCTCAGCTGTGCTGGGCACTGCAATGGGATATATTTATGTACCGCCGGTGGGTTCCTGGCACCCACCCATGCTGTGGGTCCACACGGAGTTGTAACTGCATGTGTCCACTTCTAAAGAGCCCCAGTCTGACTGGGGCATGCAGTGTGGGCCAAAGCCTACCTGCATTAAACATGACATTACCTCAGCTGTGATGGGAAATGCAATGGGATATATTTATGTACCGCCGGTGGGTTCCAGGGAGCCACCCATGCTGTGGGTCCACAGGGACTTCACAATAGGGAGTTGTACCTGCCTGTGTCTATGAATTAAAAACCCCAGGTCGAAGCCCACCTGCATTTAATCTGACGTTAGCTCTGCTGTCCAGGGCACTGCAATGGGATATATTTATGTACAGCCGGTGGGTTCCAGGGAGCCACCCATGCTGTGGGTGCACACAGAATTCCCATTGCGGAGTTGTACCTGCCTGTGACTATTTATTTAAAAACCGTGGTCTGACTGGGGCATGCAGACACCTTGACAGAATGAATAGTGTGTGGCACATAGGTTCCCCATTGCTATGCCCACGTGTGCAGCTCCTGATAGCGGTGGCACAGGATTACATTTCTCATTGCTTCTGTACAGCATTGTGGGCTATCGCCCCGCCCCTTTTAAAGAGGGTCGCTGCCTAGCCGTGCCAACCCTCTGCAGTGTGTGCCTGCGGTTCCTCGTCATGGCAGACACACTTATAAATAGACATGAGGGTGGTGTGGCATGAGGGCAGCTGAAGGCTGCGCAGGGACACTTTTGTGTGCGCTGTGGACACTATTGTGGCTTAATAGTGGGACCTGGGAACCTGAGATGCAGCCCAACATGTAGCCCCTCGCCTGCCCTATCCGTTGCTGTGTCGTTCCCATCACTTTCTTGAATTGCCCAAATTTTCACAAATGGAAACCTTAGCGAGCATCGGCGATATACAAAAATGCTCAGGTCGCCCATTGACTTCAACGGGGTTCGTTACTCGAAACGAACCCTCGAGCATCGCGAAAATTTCGTCCCGAGTAACGAGCACCCGAGCATTTTGGTGCTCGCTCATCTCTACTATCTATCTATCTATCTATCTATCTATCTATCTATCTATCTATCTATCTATCTATCTCATATCTATCTATCTATCTATCTATCTATCTATCTATCTATCCACAGTATCTCATATCCATCTATCTATCTATCTATCTATCTAGCTATCTATCGATCATATCTAACTATTAGAGATGAGCGAGCACCAAAATGCTCGGGTGCTCGTTACTCGGGACGAACTTTTCGCGATGCTCGAGGGTTCGTTTCGAGTAACGAACCCCATTGAAGTCAATGGGCGACCCGAGCATTTTTGTATTTCGCCGATGCTCGCTAAGGTTTCCTTGTGTGAAAATCTGGGCAATTCAAGAAAGTGATGGGAACAACACAGCAACGGATAGGGCAGGCGAGGGGCTACATGTTGGGCTGCATCTCAAGTTCACAGGTCCCACTATTAAGCCACAATAGCGGCAAGAGTGGGCCCCCCCCCTCTCAAAAACTTTTACTTCTGAAAAGCCCTCATTAGCAATGCATACCTTAGCTAAGCACCACACTACCTCCAACAAAGCACAATCACTGCCTGCATGACACTCCGCTGCCACTTCTCCTGGGTTACATGCTGCCCAACCCCCCCCCCCCCTCCCCCCCACAGCGCACACCAAAGTGTCCCTGCGCAGCCTTCAGCTGCCCTCATGCCACACCACCCTCATGTCTATTTAGAAGTGCATCTGCCATGAGGAGGAACCGCAGGCACACACTGCAGAGGTTGGCATGGCTAGGCAGCGACCCTCTTTAAAAGGGGCAAGGCGATAGCCCACAATGCTGTACAGAAGCAATGAGAAATAGAATCCTGTGCTACCGCCATCAGGAGCTGCACACGTGGGCATAGCAATGGGGAACCTATGTGCCACACACTATTCATTCTGTCAAGGTGTCTGCATGCCCCAGTCAGACCGCGGTTTTTAATTCATAGACACAGGCAGGTACAACTCCCTATTGTGAAGTCCCTGTGGACCGACAGCATGGGTGGCTCCCTGGAACCCACCGGCGGTACATAGAAATATCCCATTGCATTGCCCAACACAGCTGAGGTAGTAATGTCGTGCTTAATGCAGGTGGGCTTCGGCCCACACTGCATGCCCCAGTCAGACTGGGGTTCTTTACAAGTGAACACATGTAGGTTAAACTCCGTGTGCACCTACAGCATGGGTGGCTCCCTGGAACCCACCGGCGGTACATAAAAATATCCCATTGCATTGCCCAACACAGCGGATGTAACGTCAGCTGTAATGCAGGTGGGCTAAAAATTGCTATGATTACACTGTAGTCGAGGGCCCCCAAAAATTGGTGTACCAACAGTACTAATGTACCTGAGAAAAATTGCCCACGCCCAACCAAGAGGGCAGGTGAAACCCATTAATCGCTTTGGTTAATGTGGCTTAAGTGGTAACTAGGCCTGGAGGCAGCCCAGTTTAACGAAAAATTGGTTCAAGTTACAGTTCCAACGCTTTTAAGAGCATTGAAACATATTAAAATTGTATAGAAAAATTATATGAGTGAGCCTTGTGGGCCTAAGAAAAATTGCCCGTTCAGCGTGATTACGTGAGGTTTCAGGAGGAGGAGCAGGAGGAGGAGGAGGAGGAATAAGACACAGATTGATGAAGCAGAAATGTCCCCGTTTTGGATGGTGAGAGAGAACGTAGCTTCCATCCGCGGGTGCAGCCTACGTATTGCTTAGGTATCGCTGCTGTCCGCTGGTGGAGAAGAGAAGTCTGGGGAAATCCAGGCTTTGTTCATCTTGATGAGTGTAAGCCTGTCGGCACTGTCGGTTGACAGGCGGGTACGCTTATCTGTGATGATTCCCCCAGCCGCACTAAACACCCTTTCTGACAAGACGCTAGCCGCAGGACAAGCAAGCACCTCCAGGGCATACAGCGCTAGTTCAGGCCACGTGTCCAGCTTCGACACCCAGTAGTTGTAGGGGGCAGAGGCGTCACGGAGGACGGTCGTGCGATCGGCTACGTACTCCCTCACCATCCTTTTACAGTGCTCCCGCCGACTTAGCCTTGACTGGGGAGCGGTGACACAGTCTTGCTGGGGAGCCATAAAGCTGTCCAGGCCCTTAAAGACTGTTGCACTGCCTGGGATGTACATGCTGCGCGATCTACGCACATCCCCTGCTACCTTGCCCTCGGTACTGCGCCTTCTGCCACTAGCGCTGTCGGGTGGGAATTTTACCATCAGCTTGTCCGCCAGGGTCCTGTGGTATAGCAACACTCTCGAACCCCTTTCCTCTTCGGGAATGAGAGTGGGAAGGTTCTCCTTATAGCGTGGGTCGAGCAGTGTGTACACCCAGTAATCCGTAGTGGCCAGAATGCGTGTAATGCGAGGGTCACGAGAAAGGCATCCTAACATGAAGTCAGCCATGTGTGCCAGGGTACCTGTACGCAACACATGGCTGTCCGCACTAGGAAGATTACTTTCAGGATCCTCCTCCTCCTCCTCCTCCTCCTCAGGCCATACACGCTGAAATGATGACAGGCAAGCAGCATGGGTACCGTCAGCAGTGGGCCAAGCTGTCTCTTCCCCCTCCTCCTCCTCCTCCTCCTGAACGCGCTGAGATATAGACAGGAGGGTGCTCTGACTATCCAGCGACATACTGTCTTCCCCCGGCTCTGTTTCTGAGCGCAAAGCGGCTGCCTTTATGGTTTGCAGGGAACTTCTCAAGATGCATAGCAGAGGAATGGTGACGCTAATGATTGCAGCATCGCCGCTCACCACCTGGGTAGACTGCTCAAAGTTTCGAAGGACCTGGCAGATGTCTGCCAACCAGGCCCACTCTTCTGAAAAGAATTGAGGAGGCTGACTCCCACTGCGCCGCCCATGTTGGAGTTGGTATTCCACTATAGCTCTACGCTGCTCATAGAGCCTAGCCAACATGTGGAGCGTAGAGTTCCACCGTGTGGGCACGTCGCACAGCAGTCGGTGCACTGGCAGATTAAACCGATGTTGCAGGGTGCGCAGGGTGGCAGCATCCGTGTGGGACTTGCGGAAATGTGCGCAGAGCCGGCGCACCTTTACGAGCAGGTCTGACAAGCGTGGGTAGCTTTTCAGAAAGCGCTGAACCACCAAATTAAAGACGTGGGCCAGGCATGGCACGTGCGTGAGGCTGCCGAGCTGCAGAGCCGCCACCAGGTTACGGCCATTGTCACACACGACCATGCCCGGTTGGAGGCTCAGCGGCGCAAGCCAACGGTCGGTCTGCTCTGTCAGACCCTGCAGCAGTTCGTGGGCCGTGTGCCTCCTATCTCCTAAGCTGAGTAGTTTCAGCACAGCCTGCTGACGCTTGCCCACCGCTGTGCTGCCACGCCGCGCGACACCGACTGCTGGCGACGTCCTGCTGCTGCTGACACATCTAGATTGCGAGACAGAGGTTGAGGAGGAGGAGGAGGAGGAGGGTGCTTTAGTGGAGGAAGCATACACCGCCGAAGATACCACCACCGAGCTGGGGCCCGCAATTCTGGGGGTGGGTAGGACGTGAGCGGTCCCAGGCTCTGACTCTGTCCCAGCCTCCACTAAATTCACCCAATGTGCCGTCAGGGAGATGTAGTGGCCCTGCCCGCCTGTGCTTGTCCACGTGTCCGTAGTTAAGTGGACCTTGCCACTAACCGCATTGGTGAGGGCGCGTACAATGTTGCGGGAGACGTGGTCGTGCAGGGCTGGGACGGCACATCGGGAAAAGTAGTGGCGACTGGGAACTGAGTAGCGCGGGGCCGCTGCCGCCATCATAGCTTTGAAAGCCTCCGTTTCCACAACCCTATACGGCAGCATCTCAAGGCTGATAAATTTGGCTATGTGGACGGTTAACGCTTGAGCGTGCGGGTGCGTGGCGGCGTACTTGCGCTTGCGCTCCAACACTTGCGCAAGCGACGGCTGGACGGTGCGGTGCGAGACATTGCTGGATGGGGCCGAGGACAGCGGAGGTGAGGGTGTGGGTGCAGGCCATGAGACGGTCGTGCCTGTGTCCTGAGAGGGGGGTTGGATCTCAGTGGCAGGTTGGGGCACAGGGGGAGAGGCAGCGGTGCAAACCGGAGGCGGTGAACGGCCTTCGTCCCACCTTGTGGGGTGCTTGGCCATCATATGTCTGCGCATGCTGGTGGTGGCTCCCCGGCTGATCTTGGCGCGACAAAGGTTGCACACCACTGTTCGTCGGTCGTCAGGCGTCTCTGTGAAAAACTGCCAGACCTTAGAGCACCTCGGCCTCTGCAGGGTGGCATGGCGCGAGGGTGCGCTTTGGGAAACACTTGGTGGATTATTCGGTCTGGCCCTGCCTCTACCCCTGGCCACCGCACTGCCTCTTGCAACCTGCCCTGCTGCTGCCCGTGCCTCCCCCTCTGAAGACCTGTCCTGTGTAGGCGTTGCACACCAGGTAGGGTCAGTCACCTCATCGTCCGGCTGCTCTTCCTCCGAATCCTCTGTGCGCTCCTCCCTCGGACTTACTGCCCTTACTACTACCTCACTGCAAGACAACTGTGTCTCATCGTCATCGTCCTCCTCACCCACTGAAAGGTCTTGAGACAGTTGCCGGAAGTCCCCAGCCTCATCCCCCGGACCCCGGGAACTTTCCAATGGTTGTGCATCAGTGACGATAAACTCATCTGGTGGGAGAGGAACCACTGCTGCCCAATCTGAGCAGGGGCCCGAGAACAGTTCCTGGGAGTCTTCCCGCTCCTGAGCATGTGTCATTGTAGTGGAGTGAGGAGGCTGGGAGGAAGGAGGAGCAGCAGACAGAGGATTCGGATTTGCAGCAGTGGACGGCGCAGAACTGTGGCTGGACGATAGGTTGCTCGAAGCACTTTCTGCCATCCATGACAGGACCTGCTCACACTGCTCATTTTCTAATGAAGGTCTCCCGCGTGGACCCATTAATTGGGCGATGAATGTGGGGACGCCAGAAACGTGCTTCTCTCGTAATCGCGCAGCAGTCGGCTGCGACACACCTGGATCAGGAGCTCGGCCTGTGCCCACACCCTCACTTGGGCCTACGCGTCCTCGGCCACGTCCACGTCCTCTAGGCCTACCCCTACCCCTCAGCATGCTGTATTACCAGTGATTTGATTTCCCAGGCAGGAAAGAAATTGGCGCAAGGCTGCACTCAACCGTAGCTGGTTGCGTCTGATTTTTTTAGGTTCTCCACGCAGCACACACGTACCCAGAGCCCTTAGGACTGACAGAGGCAGGGCAAATATACTTTTTTCCCTTTTGTTTAAAAGGATAGGCCCACTGCGTCTATTCAATGACTAATAACTGTGTTGTGGCCCTGCCTACACAATTCTGTGCCTGTAGTATCAATGGAGGGTGCAATGCTCTGCACCGCCGATTTTGAGAAAAAGAAAAAAAAAGCAACACAGCTAACAGCAGCCTGCACAGTACTCCACACAGTTAAATGTGGCCCTAGAAAGGACCGTTGAGGTTCTTGAAGGCTACACTCACTCCTAACACTCTCCCTGCCTAAGCACCACTTCTGTCCCTAATACCGGGTGCAATGCTCTGCACTGCCGATTTTGAGAAAAAAAAAAAATTTCTCCACTGCTAACAGCAGCCTGCACACACGTAGATGTGGCCCTAAGAAGGACCGTTGGGGTTCTTGAAGCCTACACTCACTACAAACACTCTCCCTACAGCAACTCCAATAGAACAGCACTTTCCCTCAGCTAACTCACACGGCATCTGAGCCGAGCCGCGGGAGGGGCCGACTTTTATACTCGGGTGACATCTGATCGCCCCAGCCACTCACTGCAGGGGGGTGGTATAGGGCTTGAACGTCACAGGGGGAAGTTGTAATGCCTTCCCTGTCTTTCAATTGGCCAGAAAAGCGCGCTAACGTCTCAGAGAGGAAACTGAAAGTAACCGGAACACCGCGTGGTACTCGTTACGAGTAACGAGCATCCCGAACACGCTAATATTCGCACGAATATCAAGCTCGGACGAGTACGTTCGCTCATCTCTACTAACTATCTCATATCTATCTATCTCATATCTATCTATCTCATATCTATCTATCTATCTCATATCTATCTATCTATCTATCTCATATCTATCTCCTATCTATCTATCTATCTATCTAATATCTATCATCTATCTATCTATCTCCTATCTATATATCTGCTATCTATCCATCTATCTCCTATCTATCTATCTATCTCCTATCTATCTCCTATCTATCTATCTATCTATCTATCTATCTATCTCCTATCTATCTATCTATCTATCTATCTATCTATCTATCTATCTATCTCATAGCTATCTATCTATCTCATATCTATCTATCTATCTATCTATCTATCTATCTATCTATCTATCTATCTATCTATCTCCTATCTATCTATCTATCTATCTCCTATCTATCTCCTATCTATCTATCTATCTCATATCTATCTATCTATCTATCTATCTATCTATCTATCTATCTATCTATCTATCTATCTGTCTAGCAGACAGTTCTGCTTCCGCTGCTGTCTTCATTAGTTTAGTTAAGTAGCCTGTCCTTACATCTGCCGGCATTCTTTATGACTATACATTTGCACAGTAATAAAAGTAGAGAAAAGAATGCAATCAATTCTGAAATATTCCGGAGCATCTGTTATTAACACGGCGTTCCAGGCCTCGTGAAAAACTCCCTCATTCTTCTCCATTCATCTTCATGACTAATTGATAGCAGAAACTTCCAGGGAGGCAAAGCGTGCGGCTCTTTTTGAAGTCTTCTGATTTCATTATCGTTGTCTTTTGTGCTGTACATTATATTAGATGCACATAATTATGATGCTTAAACCAGCCGCATTAACTCAGCATGGGGATAATGACAATAATCTGACTGATTCCAGAAATCACAAGCCATTGCAGTTCTGTTGGGTTTTCTGACACTTGAAGGTATATTTGATGGCTGGTAAAAAATAACTGCCAGCTGGGAGCCGGCCAGGCGCAACCCGGCAAGCATCTCACTGTGGCGGCTGCTGAGTAGGCTGGATGCCAGGGGCTTTCCTATCACTTCTGGGGCCACTGTGGTCCCCATAGTTATTATTACTGGGGCGACTATGGGGGCCACTATTATTACTGGTGTCACTATGGGGGCCACTATTACTACTGAAGTCACTGTTTCTACTGGGGCTACTATGGGGGTCACAATTATTATTGAAACCACTATGGTGGTTATTTACTACTGGTGCCACTATGAGGTGTCACTATTACTACTAGGACCACTATGTGGGGTCACTATTACTACTAGGACCACTATGTGGGGTCACTATTACTGGGACCACTAACCGGTTCACAGTTACTACTGGGACCTCTAGGTTATTATTATAATAGGAGTGCCTGAGAATCCTGCTGGGCACCAACCTGTGGAAAAGAAACGAATCGGCAAAGTAACAAATCAGGTCTAAAGTAACCTGCTAAACAATTGGAATGACAACGCTAATCGTCATCTGATAAACCTAATCTGCTCTCCGTCGTGGTCACACCAAGGAACATATCCCAAATTTGCTAGCCAACAACCCCACCATTTGCATAGCACACTTAAGGATGTTGGAAAATTGGAAGCGCATCAAAAATGTGCCATCCAGATGGGAGAAAAAATGAACCCTCGACATGAGCCGCCGAAAACATTCTGGAACTGCCATCACAGGGCAAGCCAATCCTACAGGAGGTGCAAGGCAACCCAACAGCCTTTTCCAAAAATATCCGTCTTGGAACGTCATGGCCTGTAGCGAATGCCAGACCTCACAAGAACAGCATCCTCAAAGAACAGTCCCCCTGGATGATTAGCGCTCATAGGGACCAACTCCGATATCTGCAAAGTGACAAAAAAGGCCAGAAAAGCAGATGAACATACCAAAGGCAACATGGCTATAAGCTTTAACAAATTCGGGAAAGACTCGAGATGCCTAGACATGTGACAGACTGCTTCTTTCTTCCATCCTTTAATAACTTGAGCAAACAGAAAAGATTTTGTAACATCCACCCAACCCCAGAGCTTCAAAAAAGAGGCTACATTTGATAACCAATGATGCACCACCAACCCCAAAATACCCTGCGAGTGTCAACTATTCAAGTAGTCCAACATAATGACATGAAGAATAGAAAAATCATCAAATAACAGCCTCAAAGCAGCCATTTCAACCAATTCCCTCCATGCCTTACCATAAGCACTCTAAGTCGATGATGCCAAGGATGACTGGTGTAAGGGGAGCAGCTGGCTCCCATCATAAGCCACAGGGATTCTGGACAAGCGGTCCCTTCAAGGTTCGCCTGGGGGCAAAGACAGCGAAAAACCTGCCATTGAAAACGAGACAGGGCATCAGCAACAAGATTGTCAACCCCAAGTACATGACACGCCCTGAACTAGATGTTGCTCTGCAGAAAGTGCATGACCAGCCTCCTCAGCAAAGTAATGACAGGCACTGAGGAAAGAGTCAAGTTGTTGATGGCTGGCACTGCTCCAATATGGTTGGATAAGAAAAGCACCGACTGTTTGGCCATAACATGATCCCCAGCCCCACCGTAACAACAATGGGAACAACTCAAGGAGAGCCAGGCTCACACACCAACCCCTGGCATGCCAAGAATCGGGCCAAGAATCTGCGCACCAAGTTGACCAAAAAAATGACATGGAAACCCAGCAGACCCAAGCTTCCATGAAAAGGCTGAGCTGGGGCAAGAATGTGCTGCCATTGTAGTCCTGCAGAGAACGCAGCCAAACCTGTGAGCTTGCCTTAATATCCTTAGATATAATGGGAGGGGATGGTGTCAGCGCAATATTCGTTAGTTGGTATGTTTTCAGGTGGCCAAATTTGAAAGAGTTAATGCTGAAGCCCGAGGGAGCTTACAAATCACACACAGCAGTGAATGTGATAGGAAGTCGTCTGTCTTTATTAGGGCTGCGTCTCAATTTATAGCGGTAAGTAAAACAGAACATATTCTTGGGACACTGGTGCTGATAACGTCAAGGTCTCCAGTCCGGATTCTTGTACAACTTTGGCAAGGCTAAGATATTAAGTCTAGAATGCTCCAAGTTAATGGAAAAGCACAAAGTTTATGATGTAACGGACAGAAGCATATAAGATAGATACAAGACACAAAATGGATACATATTTACTGCTTATATCCCCCCCCCCCCTTTGTCAATACTCAATACCCCGAATATACGATCTGTGCCCATTTCTACAATAGATACTGTTCGTCCCTTTGCTATGGAGATGTCCCTGGATGGTAGGGAGGTCTATGCCGCCTGACCTTTCCTTAAGACTGACTAAGACACAACGATTCTCGCTCAAAAATCACTCAAAGAGAATCGTTGTGTCTAGCTGCACTGACATTGTGCTGTTTTCGTTAACCAGTCGCTGATCGTTCTCTTTCAGCATGCTGACTATGATCCTTATCAGGAGTTTACAGCCGGATACAGCTGATACTATTGTTTCAGCTGTATCGCGCTCCGTGAACACAGCCGGGGTATGAAGAGCACAGCGGTCCAGCAGAGAACAGCTGGATGCAGAAGACAAGCGGCTCCGCTTGTCTTCTGCATCCCCCGCTCGGAGCACAAAGTGATCGCTCAACGCTTGAGCGATTGCCTTGCTCTGTAAATGCACACAATGATTATTGCTTAAAAGTCGCTTAAAAGACATCTTTTGAGCGATAATCGTTGTGTTTATAGCAGACTTAAGTCTCCTCTCATGATCCTATGGACTATGTAAGTCTGGGGTAATAGAAGTATATCACAATCTACACATATTGGAGAGGAATAGCTTGTGTAGGGTTAGCATATTTTACATTGTTAGGAGTAATTGTCCCATCCCTATGGAGGCGCTATTCTAACCCTGGGTCTGAGGGTAGGAGACTCATGTGTTCTGCGTAGTGGGACGGATATAGCATGAGGAAACATGATGCAACAATGTAATTACGTCTGACTGGATTTCCTTTAACTCCTTAAGGACGCGGCCCTTTTTTAAAATCCATTTTTGTGTTTTTCCTCCCACCAATTTAAAAAAATTGCAACTCTTTTATTTATCCATTATACTGATGTCTGAGGGCTTGTTATTCGCAGGAGGACTTGTATTTTTCAGTGATACTATTTAATGTACCGTATAATGTCCTGAAAAACATTTTTAAAATTCTAATTGGAGTAAAATGGAAAAAAAAAGAAATTCCGCCATCCTTGGTTGCGTCTTGTTTCTACGGCGCACAAACTGCCACAAAAATGACACAATAACTTTATTCTATGGGTCGGTGCGATCGCTACGATACCAAACTTATAGATTTTATTTTTTGGTGTACTAGTTTTATTTTCTTAATTTTTTAAAATTATTTTCTGCCACCATAACCTTTTTTATTTTTCCTTCGACGTAGTTATGCAATGGCTCATTTTTTTGTGGGACATCCTGTAGTTTCTATTTGAAAACATATGACTTCTGGAGCATTTTTATTGCACTTTTTCTTGGAGATTAAATGACCAAAAAAGTGCAATTCTTGCCTCCCCTTTTTTTTCCGGACATTGTTTACTATGCGAGGTAATTAATGCATTACTTTGATAGAGCTGACTGATACAGCGATACCAAATTTGTATTTTAGTTTTATTATTTAGATTGTTTTATTATAAATATGGCAAAAGAGTTTTTTCTAATTTTTTTTTAATAATAATTAGTGAAACTTTTTAAAACTTATTTTTACTTTTCTTTTTAGTCACCTTAGGTGACATGAATTTGTGATGCTTTGATCGCTCCTGCAGTAGGATGCAATGCCATAGCATTACATCCTATCACCATCTGACAGGCATTCTATCAAGCCATGCCACGGGCACGACTTGATAGGCACTCTGCAATGACAGCCCTGGAGCCTTTCAGAAGGGCCCCAGCTGCCATGACTACCGCACAGCAAGCCCCAAACATCGGTCAGGGCATTTGAATGCCGCTGTCAGAATTGACTACGGCATTTAAAGCGTTAACAGCTCTGAAGAGCGGCGCAGCTTATTGGAGCTGTTGGGGGCGGGTATCGGCTGTAAGAAACAGCCGGCACCTGCATTGTATAGATTGGGATCTATTAATGACGTAACTTTGCCTCCTGAAGCATTAAGGCGTTAATAACAGGAATTGTGATCCTGAGTGTTTGTGGACCCGTGAACCAATTATTACACATGCATTAAATAAATGCTGAATGTAACAGCAAAGGAGTACACAGCTTACCACAACACCACTAAGTTTCCCAAAGAATTGGCAAAAACAAGATGCACTGAAGCAGGAACACTAATCAAACCATGCTGGTCCTTATGTTGCCTGTCTGAACTAACTTTTTGAAATCTTGAATATTTTTATGCATAGATTCTAGAGATGAGCGAGCATACTCGTCCGAGCTTGATGCTCGTTCGAGTATTAGGGTGCTCGAGATGCTCGTTACTCGAGACGAGCACCACGCGGTACTCGTCTCGATTAAACGAGCACTGACCATTGAATTCAATGCAGCCGGCAATACAGCCGGCTCCATTGAAAGCAATGGGCTGCCGGCGATCGCGGGATGAATTGTCGGGAAGGGCTTAAATATATAAGCCCTTCCCTGCAATTCATCCAGAAATGTGTAAAAATAAAAAATATATATATACTCACCTTGTCCCGGCAGACGGAGTTCAGTGCAGCCGGCCTGCAGTGGGTGTGAAGGGGGTGTGAGTCAGACATGCCCCTGATTGGCTCAGCACTGAGCCAATCAGAGGCAGATCTCACTCACACCCATTCATGAATTCATGAATGGGTGAGTGAGTGTTGCTTCTGATTGGCTCAGCGCAGCTCTCAGCTAAATGACAGCAGTTCAGCACCACAGTGCAGGGGACAGCAGGAGAAGACCCGGCTGTGCCCCGCAGCTGAAGCCAGCTGAGTATCTATTTTTTTTGTTTTTTAAATCACTTTTAATTCATTTCCAGGGAATGGCTTATATGTAAAGCCCTTCCCTGAAAAAGAATTCAGGTGTGCCAGCAGACCATTGTCTTCAATGGAGTCGCCGGCAGCAGCAGCGGCTCCATTGAAGAGAATGCCTGCATTTTTATTCTTTCTTACACTAAAATCTTTCTTTGTCAGGTAAGGGCTTATATTTTTAAGCCCTTCCCGAAAATTCATCCCGCGCTCGCTGGCAGCCCATTGCTTTCAATGGAGCTGGCTGTATTGCCGGCTCCATTGAATTCAATGGGCTAACATCGTTCTTCTCTGCCACAGTGGGGGGGGGGGGGGTCTCACTCTTGCCACTATTGTGGCTTAATAGTGAGACCTCGGAGCCCGAAATGCAGCCCTGCATGTTGCTCCTCGCCTGCCCTCTCCATTTCTGTGTTTTTTACATGACTTTGGTGATTTGCTAAGATTTTCACAAATGAAAACCTTAGTGGAGCACCAGTCATATATATTAAAATGCTCGAGTCGCCCATTGACTTCAATGGGGTTCGTTACTCAAAACGAACTCTCGAGCATCACTGAAAGTTCGACTCGAGTAACGAGCACTCGAGCGTTTTGGTGCTCGCTCATCTCTAATAGATTCCAAATTATTAGTTAGGTTGAAACAACACATACCTTCCAATTTCTCACATCCAGGATTGAATACCATCAATTGTAGCTCTGTTCTGTAGAGCAGCTTTCTGAGTACCTCGTACATTCACCAGTAATAAGTCAAGAGCCTGTGAGGTAGCGTTAAGGGCTCTTGCCATATCACATGCTATACCACTTATTACCCTGTCATTAGTTATTGCTAGTCCCCAGACCCCCACTATTGAGGCTCCCAGAGCTATTACTTCCATTTTAGTTCTAAATAGTAGTCAGGAGTTTCATGCATGAGAATAGCGAAGTGTGATAAAGTACAAAGCATACCAGCATATGCCCCTCCTAGCACTATTGTGTGCTGGTTAGTAACAACAATCAATTACACTTGAATTGCATTAGTTTGATTAGCCAGCCCTCATCACTGGGGAACTTTAATCATCTAGATAGTCTGTAGCTTTCACTAACTAATCCCTCATTTGGAGTATGAATAGGCAAATAAGCCATCGTGTCAGCCATATCCATAGACACTACCTGAGGCTAGCCATTTGGCCTTGGCTAATTATCCGTAGCTCTCTTAAGGACATTACATAAGGCTTATCATTTATGACAGACCATCAAGCAGTAACACAAAAGTATCATGGCTACTACCATGTGATCTAGGACACTAGACAACTGGCATCAGAGCTCAGGACATTCTCCGTTCTGGCCCGATTTTCTACAGTGTTTGGGCTCATTCACATGAGCATATATCAGCCTCGCTTTCACGTCCGGATAATATACGCGACCATCTGATGCATTGGATTTCAATGCATCAGCTCAGATGGACGATCTTCCGGTGCTTAAAAATGGTCGACTGGAAAATATAGCACCTTCAGTGCGCATTTCAGTTGGCTGTTTTTATGCCAAACAATACTGGACCTATCTTTTTAGCCAGAATATGCGTGTCGGTCCCATAGACTCCTACTCCTATGGGAGCCTATGGGAGCTACCAGTAAAGGGAGGTGGGAGGAAAGTTACCAGTGGCTCTGCTAAACTCCCTCCCCTCTCCACCCCTTGCTGGCTGTTTGCAAAGAGAGGGGGTGGTACAGGCCGAGAGATTAGCACACTAGCTCCCGCCCGATCCCGCCCCTCCCTTTGCCAGTAGCAGGCAAAGGGCGGGAAGGGGGAGTTTAGCAGAGCTAAACTCTCTCCCCCATCCGATGGTATCCCAGGCTCAGTGGATACTCGCCGCACCCTGGTCATCTAAATGGGAGATGCAGCCATGACTTGGTCACAGCTGCCTCTCGTTCATGTGATTTTCGAAAGTCGCAGTGCCCGTGTGAAGGAGCCCTCATATTGTCCAACCTTGAAGCCTACTTTCTTTGTGTAATTTAAAACAATGAATGGATTCACTTAGTGTCAACGTAACTCGCACACATTGTACTCATTGATTAGGTAACCCATTGTAATCCCCATAAGGGGTGTGAGTCGAAAACAGAGTCGCCACATTATTTGTGACTTCCACACATTTTGTCCAGAAAGGATAGGAGTCTATATAAATAGAATATCTGGCAGCAATCCAAGATGTAGAAAAATGCAAAATTTGTTTATTTACCCCATAACAAAGAGAAGCGACATTTCGATCAAGTAGACCTTCCTCAAGCTCATACAAAGACATTCAAGTGCACACTATATAAAGACAAATGTGACATACACAGACCAATAAAATCAAACTATACACAGGTGTACCTCATCCATCGCTGATTGCCCCGTTATCCACGTCCTGGCTGTTGTCCGGCGCATAATGAATGACATCATATCCCAATTGACTGTATTCCTCCGGGCCCGGTCACGTGGGTCTCACAGAGTGATCTCTATTGCGCATGCGCGGGATGTCCGTCATCGCGAGAGCTAATACCGAGCTCCATTACTATGTACAGACACCCAGCATACTACCAACGCAAGCGCAATATGCAAAGAGCATATGCACAGCTCAGCCAGTATTCACAGCAGGACATCCCGCTGCATTCACATGGGACAGCGGTCATTATATTTGCATCATCGATAATCACCTATTTGATTTAGGCAAAATTAAAGAAAACCATCTCCCTTGTAATCAAATTATATGCATTTTGTAAACCTCTATCCCATCCCATATATATATATATATATATAGGGGATGATAATTATATATCACAGATATCAACAGAATCCAATCAAGGTGGAAATCTACTAGTACAGAAATTGAAAAATAAAACGATGGACAGAATCCCATTTGTAACCACATACAACAGCTTGAGTGGGACTGTTGGCAACATTATTAGAAAACATTGGCCACTATTGACATTGGATGGCTCCTCGATACCTGAATTTCATAAAAAACCTATAATGGCATACAGAAGGGGAAAGAGCATAGGTGATCGGTTAGTTCACTCACATTTTGTCCAAAAAAAATCCGGTACTCAGAGTACCTTAAAACCCCCTAAAAAGGGAAATTTTCCATGCCTTGCCTGCAGTTGTTGTAATAATCTAGTTCGAGGTGACGAATTTCGTCACCCCTTAAGGGGCAACAGATATAAAATACGAGAAAGGTACACTTGTGCTTATCATACGTGATCTACCTCATCACCTGCCCTTGTGGCATGGGGTATGTGGGTGAAACCACCATGGAGGTTAGATCACGTATGGTGAAGCACAAGAGCACGATCCGGACTAGAAATTTGCAGTTACCAGTATCACGACACTTCTTGGAAGCCAAACATAATATCAGTCAGTTTAAATTTAAGGTCATTGACCATGTCCCTTTGCTTCCTCGAGGTGGGGACAGAGAATCACTACTTAAAGGGGTTGTCCCGCGAAACAAAGTGGGGTTATACACTTCTGTATGGCCATATTAATGCACTTTGTAATGTACATCGTGCATTAAATATGAGCCATACAGAAGTTATTCACTTACCTGTTCCGTTGCTGGTGTCCTCGTCTCCATGGAGCCGTCTAATCTTCAGCGTCTAATCGCCCGATTAGACGCGCTTGCGCAGTCCAGTCTTCTCCCTTCTGAATGGGGCCGCTCATGCCGGAGAGCGGCTCCTCGTAGCTCCGCCCCGTCACGTGCCGATTCCAGCCAATCAGGAGGCTGGATTGGGCAATGGACCGCACAGAAGAGCTGCGGTCCACCGAGGGTGAAGATCCCGGCGGCCATCTTCACAAGGTAAGTCAGAAGTCGCCGGAGCGCGGGGATTCGGGTAAGTACTGGACGGTTTGTTTTTTTTATCCCTGCATCGGGTTTGTCTCGCGCCGAACGGGGGGGCTATTGAAAAAAAAACAACCCGTTTCGGCGCGGGACAACCCCTTTAAGAAATGTGAGTTAAAATGGATATATGAACTTGACACCATGCACCCCAAGGGGCTTAATCAGGAATATATTTTTCAGCCATTTCTCTGAGTTCTTGGAACACACATCATTATATACATTGTGTACATGCTTTTAATTGGTTATATCTATTTGTTTTTAATATCTTGGCATATGTGTAATTGTATCTATTTTTGTTCATTTTTACAGGAATCCTCTATCGCTGGTTCCCTCGTCTCACGTCAGCTGTTGTTACAACTTGAAAAACTGTTTGTGTATAATTTGCATGTAATAGCAATAAATTTGTATTTTGGCATGTTAAATACTATCTCTGTCTTCAATTATCCTCTATCTTTAAATTGCTCCAGGTGGAATTGTTTAATTAATATTAGACATAATTTTAGGTAATTATATGGAAAATATACAGACAGGACCGGTTGGTCGTCCAATTTCTTACTCCTTGTCCATTATAATTCCATCCAACCCCTATTATTTAGATGTGGTTGTGGCTATTATATATATGATAACATACTATATCCACCTTGATTGGATTCTGTTGATATCTGTGATATATAATTATCATCCCCTATATATATATATATATATATATATATATATGGGATGGGATAGAGGTTTACAAAATGCATATAATTTGATTACAAGGGAGATGGTTTTCTTTAATTTTGCCTAAATCAAATAGGTGATTATCGATGATGCAAATATAATGACCGCTGTCCCATGTGAATGCAGCGGGATGTCCTGCTGTGAATACTGGCTGAGCTGTGCATATGCTCTTTGCATATTGCGCTTGCGTTGGTAGTATGCTGGGTGTCTGTACATAGTAATGGAGCTCGGTATTAGCTCTCGCGATGACGGACATCCCGCGCATGCGCAATAGAGATCACTCTGTGAGACCCACGTGACCGGGCCCGGAGGAATACAGTCAATTGGGATATGATGTCATTCATTATGCGCCGGACAACAGCCAGGACGTGGATAACGGGGCAATCAGCGATGGATGAGGTACACCTGTGTATAGTTTGATTTTATTGGTCTGTGTATGTCACATTTGTCTTTATATAGTGTGCACTTGAATGTCTTTGTATGAGCTTGAGGAAGGTCTACTTGATCGAAATGTCGCTTCTCTTTGTTATGGGGTAAATAAACAAATTTTGCATTTTTCTACATCTTGGATTGCTGCCAGTTATTCTATTTATGTGGACTGCATTTTTGGAGCCTATCTGGTTTGGGCTCCGTTACTGGCGTTTTGCACCTCTATTTGCCTGACTCTGCTGGGAACCTTACTGCTTTTCCAGGATAAGAGTCTATAGTGACAGTTTTCCTGGGCAAATGAAATGGCATGATGATCCCCGAACCAGGAGCAATGAGGAACCAAGAATGGGTCACAAAGAAACTGTTAGGTTTGTGCTGCTGGAGTCTGTTGTTCCACAGGGTTATAGGGGCACACATTCACAGGTAAGGGATAGTTCAGCTAGCTGGGTTTGGTTTGTTCTTGCCAGACAATCCCCAGGGTCTGAGCTCATCTATAAATGTAGGCCTCTTTCAATGTCTGTTTGGTGTCCAGGCTGAGAAGTCATGTTTTTCTTCTGTGTGGATTGTGTTCTGTTACCTTTGTGTGCAGCTTGCTGTATGACTTGTGTCCTGTGCTGCTGGAACATGTGTGTTTGAGTAGGGATCGTGAGACATAAGGACCCTTGATTGCTGGGCTTGCGGCTCAAGTGTCTTGGGCAATTCCCGAACTAATCCCTCGTATTACAGCTATTCCATCTGCTTAAGCATGCAGGGATGTTTGGCAAGTGTGTTGGCCATTTGTCCTAGGTTATGGCTGCCCCTGAGTCCAGTCCGCAGTTTGCAATTCTTAGTCCTGTTTGGTGTTTCTGCCAGTATGTCCAGGTTTTGTTAGTTTTTGGTCCCTTGGTCCTAACCTGCGTTTTTGGGTCATGTTTGTGTGGGCCCATTGCCTATTTGCCCACACAAACGGAACATTGGTATGCATTATGTTATCATGCTTTATGTTGGCATGCATTGTGTTGGCATGCATTGTGTTGGCATGCATTGTGTTGGTATGCATTATGTTGGTATGTTGTGTTATGCATAATGTCTCAGTTTCCACCTGGTTCCATTGACCTGCTTTGCAGGGATGCTCAAATTCAACAGTTTCCTGCATCATAAGGTCAATGCAATCATGTTGGCATAGAACATCTTGTTGTTCTGTGGGCTCTAGTGATTTAAAATACAGAGTATATTCAGGCTGCTCAGTGGTTACTGTGTCCATTTTTCCCTTTCTGAATCCAACCAAAGGTAATGTAGCAGGATTCAACATAGTTTCTTTTATGGCCCTGGCCTGTAGTAAGGCATGAATTGTTACTTCAATGGCTGCCTCTTGTGCAGGGCTCAGGGGGTACCGAGGTGTGTGGGGAAACACAGCCCCTTCTTTCTGCTTGACCATGACAGATGGGACCAGAAGCTTCCCAATATCCGTCTTGCTAGTTGCCCATAGCGTCTGTAGGACGCGAGTAAGCTGTGCTATATCTGCTGGGTGCGTGGACTTGTTAGCTTTTTCCAAGAAGGCAAAAGCTTGTATCAAGCAAATGAACTGTTTTTCCACCTCAGAGCCAAGAGTAACAGTACCATTGGGTGAGAAGTGGATAATGGCTTGCAAGGCTTGTAGCACATCCACCCTTATCAGATTTATGGGTGCATTGTTGCTGATTAGGAATCGTGTTTAAATCTTATGCGTCAATATTTGCATTAGGAATAGGAATTTAAACAACATTTTCAAGACCCCTTGAAAGTTTCACTTTCCTTTATTCCAAACAATCATGGTCTTGAGATTCAATGTCATGGTCTGCCCCTGCTGTCCATTCCTTCCCTCCTCCCTTGCCAAATTCAGCAGAAGGAATGAAGCTGTATTTAAAACTAATTTGGTTGTGATGTGGTGCTGCTAGTAGGGCGGTCTCATACTTAGTAAATCCAGTAGCTGAGGGAGTTTTAATTTGCGTTCAATGCAGTATTTTATGCCTGCAGGATGGACCATGATAGTAAGGGCCCATAAAACCTCTGAAACCTGTGCAAAAACCTGTTGCTGATAGGGAGAAGAATTTATCATCTATAACCATAAGAACTGCACAAATGGTAGTTAACTGCTGGTTCATTAAGGACCTAGTAGCCCTAATACCATGTGGGGTATATTCAATTTCTGCTTGTATCACTGTAAGTATTTCTGCCCCGAATAAGTTGACTGGGTAGGTCTCTGACACCATAAATCTACCCACAATGGAAATGTGATGTCCTTTAAGCAAATTTTTGTTCTTAATTTGCTTCTGTTTGTAATACATTCATCAGGTTTATCAAGTGCACAATTATCTAATTTTGGTATGATACTCCAATAGTATTCAAACAAGTAGAATTTTTTGAGTACACCATGTACTTGTGTTGTGCATATCACACACTTTTCTTTCTGGTCTGTATTGAGGAGGGGCAAAACCATTACATACTCTTCTTCCCTCGCTTGGATTACATCATCTAACTTTACCTCTTGGAGTCCAGCTTTCTGTTTAAACATATCTTTCACACTTCAGATAAAATGTCTCCCAGTACACATCTACTTATACATAACACAATGTAACTTATTCATGGGCCCTTCACACTCACACACACTAAAATTCACTAATTCTCCTTGTCTCAGACAACTTTTAAAGTGCTGTACATAAACATGCTTTCAATTCAACTTTCTTGTAACCTTCTGAACACACTTGCTGATACATTTTAATTTACTTCATTTCTTTCCATCTGTTTCACTTCCTCATACCACCTATATTACATGCTTATTTCTCTGTCTGATTCATTGTGCCTAATTCTATACAGCAGTAACACATTTTCTACAGTTCTCTGAAGCTGACAGCCCTTTCCTTTGAAATTCATCTTATCTCTGAGAAGCAAGAAACCATTAACCCTCTCTAATCAAGATACTATATTAGAAAGCTTCCGGCCTTACAAACTACAAATCCATACTACCAAACAGCAAGAACATTTATTCATTCATATTCAGCAACTAGATTTGGACAAACTTCAGATAGTGAGCAAAACACAGGTAAGAAAGGTCTTACTCGCTGTGGTTTAACATGTTTCTTCACTATTGATCATCTGATGCTGTCCAAGCATCCTTCTGGATTCATACCAGCTCTTTTTAACATTGCTTGACATCATTGCACTGCATTTTCTCCCCTCAACCAGCTGCTAGCAGTTTTCAATGGGTTTCCCTTACCACCATTTCTTGGTGAGCTCCCTATTGTAACTGACCTTAAGCTTATCCCACAAACTTTGACACAGGTCCAAAGTCCAGTCTGGTTGCAATTGAAAAAGCCTATTTGTGCTGGGACAATACTCAACACTATACCATTGACAGTATACTTATTTTAGGAAGTGAACAGTTGGGTGCCCTTTTATGAAACTGGCAATAACTCTCCAAGTTACCCTGATCACAAAAACCACAATCAGCAATGCTTTAGTTATCAGCAGTGCAATCTTCAGCTCCAATTTTATTCCTCAACAGTCAGAACAATATTAATCCGCTATTGGGGTTACTATTTCTTCTGCGCAATAGATGGACACTCCTCCTAAATTACTATACTGTCAGATTCATTCAATTCATTCAATTGCTACTGAAGCCTTTCTGCAACAGAAGCAGTCCATTCACCTTGGTATTCTTCCTTTGTGGAAGCCTGAAGATTGTGCACGTTCACAGGGTCTAGATAATAACATTCAAAAATTTACACTACACACACACACTCTGGACACCAGTGCACCATTTACACACAGATTTCTTACTGAAAAACATACCATATGTTGGATTCTTTGACATGAATCCCAAAGCATGACAATAGTGTCCCCCTTGGCCAGCGAAGAGGGACAATCAGAACTTCAGGGAAGGATAGATAATTTTGTAAGAAGTAAGGTTTCATTTGCTTATAGAGTGCTCTGTCTGTCCTTTCTGGAGAAGAGAAAATCATTGAGTTCTTTGCTTGGATCTGGAGTGAGATTCCGGTCATGCCCCACGTTGGGAGCCAAATTTGTTAGAGCAATATTTGCTAGTTGGTATGTTGTCAGGTGAGTCAAATTAGAAAGAGGTAATGCTACTGCTTGAGGAAGCTTACAAATCACACACAGCATTGAATGTGATAGGAAGTTGCCAGGTCTTTATTAGGGCTGCGTCTCAATTTATAGCGGTAAGTAAAACACAACATATTCTTGGGAAACTGGTGCTGATAATGTCAAGGTCTTCAGTTTAGGTTTCTTGTACAATTTCGGCAAGGCTAAGATATTAAGACTGGAATGCTCTTAGTTAATGGAAAATCACAAGGTTTATGATATAAGACAGAAGCATATAAGATAGACACAAGACACAGAATGGATACATATTTACTGTTCTCACAACAGAAACACCTAGTATCATCAGCAATGAACATCTAAAAAACCTTGCTCATCCGTATAACCCTGCGCACAAATACCAAAAGTCTGTGTAAAGATTGTACCTGATGGAGTTGTACTTTCTTGGCGACTAAAAAGGTGTCAAGCTCAACCCGCTGCTTAGCCAGTTTCACAACCGGAAGAGGAAAAACTGAATGGAGTTAATTTCAATACCCAAAAAGTATAACATCATCAATGGGCCTTCTGTTTTACTCGCTGACAAAGGAACTCTGAGTTTATTCAGAAGAAAATTGCTTCACAATTAGGCCTTAGTCAGACGGGCGTTTTTTGCCGCGATTTGCGGATCGCATGACGGATGCGCATCCGCAAATCGCATGACCGGTGCGCGCAAGTCGCCCGCAAATCGCCCGAAAATCTGCTCCTAGCCGCGTTTCATTAGAAACGGGCCGGAGCTGTCCAGCGCATTGCATTCAATGGAGACGGCAATACAGCCGCCTCCATTTAAAGCAATGCGCTGCGGGCGAGCCCGGGATGAATTGTCGGTAAGGGCTTAAATATATAAGCCCTTACCTGCAATCCATCCTAAAATGTGTTAAAATAAAAAAAAATTGCATTCTCACCTTCTGCCTGCAGCTTCGGGCAGCCGTCCTGCAGTGGGTGTGAAGGGGGTGTGAGTCAGACCTGCCCCCTGATTGGCTCAGCGCTGAGCCAATCAGAGGCATGCCTCACTCACACCCATTCATGAATTCATGAATGGATGTGAGTCAGACCTGCCCCTGATTGGCTCAGCGCTGAGAGGCAGCAGTCACTCACCCATTCATGAATTCATGAATGGGTGTGTGAGTGAAACCGGCCTCTGATTGGTCAGGCTGTGACCAATCAGAGCAGATCATTCAGCAGGCGGGGATTTTAAAGCCCCGCCGGCTGAATAGTGCCGAGAAGCAGTTCAGGAGAACTGACAGCGGCCGCGGCTGGACTCCGGCTGCAGCGGAAAGGTGAGTATACAATTTTTTTTTATTTTAACACATTTTAGCATGAATTGCAGGGAAGGGTTTATATATTTAACCCCTTTCCGAAAATTAACCCCGCGCACGCCGGCAGCCCATTGCTTTCAATGGAGCAGCTGTATTGCCGCTCCATTGAATTCAATGGGCAAACATCGTTCTTCTCTGCCACAGCTGTTCCAGCTGTGGCAGAGAAGAATGATTTGTCTTCTATATGTTCTCAATGGGGTCGGCGCTGCTGCCGCCGGCCCCATTGAGCGCATATACAGAAGCGAACAGGAATCGCAGATCGCAGATAGGTGCGATCTGCGATTTTTTGTTCTATAATTTTTCGGACGAGCGCATAAAAAGCGCTCATGTGTCCGATACCATTGCGAAGCAATGGTTTTAAAAAATCGCCGGACGCATGCGCATGCGCAAATCGCGGCAAAAAACGCCCGTCTGACTAAGCCCTTACTCTGTACCTGCTGGTTGCTACTGACCAGGACATGTGACTGCTATAGCCAATCACCAGTTATAGAAGGTCACTGCTGTGGTCAATGATTGGCTGCTGCAGTCACATGTCCTGGTCAGCAGCAATCAGGAAGGACAGAGTAACTGTGACGCAATTTTAGGTAATGGGAAAACTCCTTTAACGAATTGAATGGTTAGTGTTTTCTCTCCATGGGCGGGCACAAGTACTTTTAACGCTATATAACTAACTGTAATTACCACTTGTAACATATATCTCCATCTTAGTATTCCGCAGCATGCGGGTTAAATGCACTGTAGGTGCCGGTGTACATTCCCACTCCTTCCTCGGGCGATCGGTCATCGGCTGCATCGGACAGTAGTGGCAAGCTGCTCTATTAGTAAGAAGGAACACAGTAGCATTAACCCCTTACATTACAGCAGCCAGTGATACAGCAGAGCTGAGTGTGCAGGTGCAGAGACTCCACTGAGAGGCCAGGGGTTGTGTGAGCTGAGGTGCTGTGGGAAGCATCAGAGGGTCCTGTGAGACACAGCAGTTACAGAAAACAGAGCCAGGATTTGTATCAGCAGCTCAGGGGGCTGCTGTGCGACAGAACAGAGACTGCATACTAGCACCAGTGAGGCAGAGTGTAGAAAAGCAAATGACCTGTGAGACTACATTTGCAACGAGATCGCAACTGAGACTGCAACATTGAGCAACAATGTATTGCACCACACCAGAGGGAAAGAGAGACTTGATCTGTGCAAGAGACCCCAGACTAAGATTAGAAGCCAGACAACAATTTTTTTTTTAGCAACAGGTTGTAAGTGAGCTCGACCTTCAATAAAAGCTGAATGTGTGCATACATGTAGTGACTGTTGGTTACTATGCAGGCCTGCCAGTCACATGACACTGATTAATGGTACTCTAGTAGAAGCTGGCTCCCACTGCTAGAGCAAGGACTGAGACTTTACTGTAACCGAGCCTGGGACTCTCAGGGATTTCACTTGTCATTTACAAATCCGCTAGTCAATGATTGTTGGGTTATTTATGGACTGTGTGTAGCCAGCCGTAAGCATTGATATACCAGGGACTGTTAACGTCCTGCTTGTTCTCGATTTGGCTCGCCGTACTGATATTGTAAGTGCTAGCTGTTCTATTGCATAACATACAAAAGCTTTAATTATTTCTAGATAACAATATCCATGGTTGTGTTGTAGAAGGGGCCAACGTGAAGGCAAGGGAGAAGAGTCACTCACTAGTGTGAACGAATGTTCACAAATTGCGAATATTCTCAGATGCAAAGCCCTGTACTCCCACAGCACTAAACACAGAAGAGTCTGGTGCCCTACATGGGGCATATAAAAGGGCTGGAGCTCCATCAGAGCTCCAGATCTAGAGAGGGGAACAGCAGCATCGGTGTGGTGGCCATTGCAAGGCTATTAATACAGTGGCAGTCTCCTCACGCTGGGGAGCTGCCCAGCCTGAGCAAGAGTGTGAGATAATTTGGAAGGGCCCTGACAACCTGGGGTTAAAGAAGTTGCACAATGGCAGACCAGTTGGATCCTCGGGGTGAAGTGTCCTACAGCGCGTGGGAGAAAAGGGAAGTCCCCCTCCCCGCATTTGTCTGACACTGCGGTGATGGTGTTGAAGAGGTCTGTATTATGAAAATCCCTGGCCATAGTGGGGGAAGGAGGATTCACTGAGACTGTGTTAGTGTTCGTTATTGCAGTAATGATTTTGGTGCCATAGTTTGAGTATGGCAAGGCATTGCATAGGTGGTGGGTCAGGATGATGCATATTATAGTTACGTGTGATGTAAGATGTATCTAACATGTTTATGACACAGGATGTGACGGCTCATGTCTTGAGTAATGAGATGGATTCGAGTACTCTGTGATGACCTCTAAATATGAAGAGATGTGCTTGTGCTCTACAAAGACAACACTGGTCCTAAGGAACGTCTGTGGTCAGGTCCTATGGCCAGTTGAGACGTATGCAGTAGTTTCTAGAGATGCCGCAGACAAGTGAAGCTCCAAAAGATGCCAAAAGTTATGAGATAAGACTTGTGCCTTGCTGCTGCCAACAGAGAGAGACAGATGTAATGGAGATGTAAATGTTGGCGAGTGACGCCTTTTGCAAAATAAGCAAATCAATGTGGAGTTAATGGAAAATGTTTAAGTACACCAACCCTCCTATGGAGAGACAGAACATCTCTTATCCTTCAGTTCAGTAAAGCTAGAAAAAAAATGTGCAGCCTCGGCCTCCGCCTGTCATCGGTGGGCCATTCTGAACCTGTGTCACACCGCTACCTGCAAACGGTTACAGTACAAGGGGTCAGTAGAATTTATGTTTTTTCTCGACTGTTCTCTAAAATTGCATAACCATTTCACTTTGCAGCTCATTAGTTACAATATAATGTCTTGATTTTTGTAACATCGTTGTCCAACGCATATCCAGGAGCCTGTGTCGCACACCATCACCCACATCATAATGTTGAAGAGGACCTGTCGTGTTCTTGGGTCCATGGAGCCAGCTATATGCACATATTGTAAGATATGATACGGGCGGGCATGGAGGCTCTAGTACCCTGTTGTACCACCTCTAGCTTGTAAACAAGATGTGATACGGGTGGGCATGGAGGCTCTAGTACCCTGTTGTACTGCCTCTAGCTTGGATACAAGATGTGATATGGGGGGCATGGAGGCTCTAGTACCCTGTTGTACTGCCTCTAGCTTGGATACAAGATGTAATACAGGCGGGTATGGAGGCTCTAGTACACTGTTGTACCGCCTCTAGCTTGGATACAAGATGTGATACAGGCAGGCATGGAGGCTCTAGTACCCTGTTGTACTGCCTCTAGCTTGGATACAAGATGTGATATGGGCGGCATGGAAGCATATAGGCTCTGTTTGTTATCCTGTGGCATATCGCTTCACATTTGCTGTAATTGATCCTCTAGATTGTAGGCTGTCAAAGTTGGCATCCCAGATGGCCCTGTTAAAGTTTATTGGTGGTAAATCTGGTGACTGGGCAGCCACAGAAGGCTGGGGGGGGGCTTCCTGTGACTCCCTTGTGTGTGCGGCCGAGCATTATCCCACTGCCTCTTGGAAGCCGCCATGAGAGGAACACATGTGGCTGCAGGATGTCCTGAACATATCGCTGAGCTGTCATTGTCCCTCGTACCACTACTAGGTGTGACAGACTGTCATATGTGATGCCCCCCCCAGACCATCACACCAGCAGGGGGCAGTGTGCTGTTCCACAGTGAAGGCAGGATTGAGGTGCTCACCCCGAGGTCTCCAGACACGTCTCACAGAAGTCAACAAGGTTCCACTACCTAGCATCCAGTTTCATTGTTCACAACACCACTGCAAACAGAGGGGACAGTAGTATCAAAGTCCATACATGTAATGGGCACCGTGAGACCAAAGGTTCTTTAGCCAAGTGCCTGTAAATGGTTCTGACAGACACAGTGACGTGTAATGATGGTGCCATCTGTCTTTGAATAGTGTTCAATTAAACAGTTGGAGCTGCTCATGCTTGTCGATCAGATGGTCTTCTCTTATGGTGGTCTGTCGGGGGAGTCCTAAGCCCAGTCACCTTGTGTGCCCCCATCCACTGGTCCCAACACCCCCTAGCAGTCTGGTCAGATGCTCCTCTATACTGGTGGTCTATAGGGGGCGTCCTGAGCCCGGTCGCCTTGTGTGCCCCCATCCACTGATCCCAACACCTTCTATTAGTCTGGTCAAATGCTCCTCTTGACTGGTGGTCTGTAGGGCGTGTCCTGAACTGGTCACCTTGTGTGCCCTCATACATCCACTGGTCCCAACACTTCCTAACAGTCTGGTCAGATGCTCCTCTCTGCTGGTGATCTGTCAGGGCATCCTGAGCTCGGTCATATTGTGCGCCCTTATACATCAACTGGTTTCAACACCTCCTAACCGTCTGGCCAGATGTTCCTCTCTACTGGTGGTCTTTCAGGGGCATCCTAAGCCCGGTCACCTTGTGTGCTCCCATCTACTGGTCCCAACACCGCCTAACAATATGGTCAGAACGGCCCGGAGGGGACAATTCATTGATACGACCATCCAGCTTCTCACATCCCAATAATGTGCCCCCCTCTGGTAACAGGGTGAAATCTCTTCTCAGTGTCATAGAGACGCCTAGTGGTCAACACGCTCTACACAAGTGGAAGAAGAGGCCACTGCACACAAGGAGCCTCTGAGAGCCTTTTATAGGCCAAGGGGGGAACCACTTTTAGGGCCACCGGTGACAAGACCGTCCATCTAATCACCACAACTCTCATCATTTACAGATCTGCTGAGATGGAACCGCATGTCAAGTTTTGCAGCAAAATGACAACTTCTTCTAGGGGATGGATTTTTTTTTTACAAAGAGTGTAGTTTTGCAGTCACTCTTTTTTTCTTTCTACTCCCCCTGTTATCATGTAGCGAGTCCCATTAGAATCACCCCCTTGTGATGTGAATCTAGCAAGTGGACGGTCTTCACCCCTAACTGTCAGTGAAACTGCATGTCATCCATTGACAATGAGTGGTGGAGACCACCCGCGTGACAGCTTCAAACCGCTGGAAGGCAAAGCTAATGGGACTCAGTGTGGAGGAAGGAAGGGAGTGTTAGAATCAGCCATAGAGTCAGTGAGGCCACAGCTGCAAAGCCATGCAACCGAACCCGCAGACTCAAGGACATTGTACGTCTTCTTTTATTCATGTGAAGGATCTGAGGAAATCTAAGATCTTAAAGCAAACAAGCAAAAAAATATTCTTGCAGGCTTGCAGCTGTCAGGGCATGCTGGGAGTTGTAGTTTTGCATTTGTTGGACTACTACAGGTTGGAGCATGGTCCCCACATGAAGAAAAAATATTTCTGATACCAACTGCAAAACACAGCGTATGTTATCCTGTCATGTCTCCATAGCACCCTGACCTAAGTTAGGGTGCTGTGGGGACAATATATTCACAAATCTGGCACACAAAAGAGAAAATTAGAAGCTGAAAGACAAGCAAAAGAATTAACCGGCCATCAGCTCAAAACAACATTTTACAAGACAGAAAATGTTGCATAGCAGGAATCTACTAGTGTTTGTGATGCTACCGTGGAAGCATCTACTTCTATCCAACTATCGACTAGTGATGAAGTTGGTCAGTCTCAGAAAGTCCAATTTAACTTGAAGTTAAGATGAAGATGGGTTGAGGAAATGGCTGACAATAATATCAGATGATTTGAGACAAAATATCGTAAGCTCATACGTTGATGTTGGGTTTGACGCTATTGAAAAGCTCTCTAATACATTCCCAACTGTTCATACTGGGGACATTTTTCAAAAAACCTTGCTTTACTCGAAAACAAAAGATATAAGAACAAGAAAGAGATTTCCTCATGTGAGTCAAAGAGTCTCTTCTCTGTCTGTCATGTACAATCCTCGCCAGCAGAACTCAATGCCCCCCCAAATATTAGTATTTTGGCAAAAGAAGGATTTTCTTCTAAATTGAAGACCTGGAAAAGACTATGAAATGCCGCCTAGCCTTGAAAGCAGTTCTGTGCATAAGAACAGTTATTTGTCTTGGAAGTCTTTGCAGCTTTCTTCAAAAGGGCAAGGCAGAGACAAAGACTTGCAACATCAAATTCTATATGAGGCAACACAATCGAAGGCGGTTCTACAGCGAATGTTAGACGTCACATTATTTTTGGCATTTAGAGGACCTGCCTTTCAAGGGGATGCCACTCATATTGGGGTCGTCCACAATGGAAATTTACTTTTTTTGGAACTAATAGCCAACTATGATGAAATTATGCAGGAACGCCTCGCAAAAGTGCAAAAACAACAATTAATAGGAAACAGTATGAAAGGCCAAGCGCATTATCTGTCATGGCAATCTATTTCTACTTTGGATAGTTTCAATATTCCATTAGATGACTGCCCCTCCAAGGACTATGATAATGGTCCTAACATGCGGGGGCAAGTAAATGTAGTACAGAGCTGAATTCTCAAGAAAAATGATTCAATGGTATTTTCCCCCTGTGGCGCACATTCTATAAACCATGTTGGCGTTAATGCTGCAAAATGAATCTAGATGTAAATAAATAAAATAAATCCTGCTATTTGTATGGCGCCAACTTATTCTGCAGCGCTTTCAGGTAATTTATTTATTACCCCCCACCATACTGGTCACTCATTTTACCGATCTTGGAAGGTTGGAAGGCTGAGTCAACCTTGAGCCGGCTACCTGAACCATGCGGGCATTGAACTTGCAACCTTCAGGTCGTGTATGTGATGACTTGTGAGAGCTTGTACTCATTCTTCTCAAACAGCCCTGCCCGCTGGGAAATCTTAAAGGAATTAATTCCTTTAACCCTCCACAGCCTATCAGAAACAAGATGGAGCGAAAGGATTCAAGCCATCAGACCAATAGCCAATCACGGGTCATTAAAGTATTTGATGCGCTATTGGAAAGGCTGTCTTCAAGTTTAACACCAACCGCTCATAACACCATACTAGGACTTAAAGGGGTTGTCCCGCGCCGAAACGGGTTTTTTTTTTTCAACAGCCCCCCCGTTCGGCGCGAGACAACCCCGATGCAGGGGTTAAACAAGAACACCGGACAGCGCTTACCTGAATCCCCGCGCTCCGGTGACTTCTTACTTACCTGCTGAAGATGGCCACCGGGATCTTCTCCCTCGGTGGACCGCAGGGCTTCTGTGCGGTCCATTGCCGATTCCAGCCTCCTGATTGGCTGGAATCGGCACGTGACGGGGCGGAGCTACACTGAGCCACTCTCCGGCACGAGCGGCCCCATTCAGAAAAGAAGAAGACCCGGACTGCGCAAGCGCGTCTAATCTGGCGATTAGACGCTGAAAATTAGACGGCTCCATGGAAACGAGGACGCCAGCAACGGAGCAGGTAAGTGAAAAATTTCTTATAACTTCTGTATGGCTCATAATTAATGCACAATGTATATTACAAAGTGCATTAATATGGCCATACAGAAGTGTATAGACCCACTTGCTTTCGCGGGACAACCCCTTTAAGAAATACTTCACTTCATACAAGGGCTTGATGATGACACCTTTGTGGTACAAAGTGCTGGCGTGCAGTGACCAAAAAACGTTGTTATTCCAAACAAAGTAATAGCACACAATGTGGAAGGCACTCTTGTCGAAGAGGCAAAACTAGTTAGCAAAGAAGTTGGCGTTTCTCTTGACCCACCAAAAAGGGCCTGGCAGACAGCATCTGGGAAAGACGGGTTTCCAGCGGCTGCAGAAGAACCAGAGGAAGAGAAGTTCCAGATTTCAGTTATGTTTTCTGTTCTAGAATTTATAATTAGTGACATAAAAATGAGATTTTCTGCAGTTGCTAAAATCTGCGACTTGTTTGGCCCGGTCTTAAACTTTATGGTTATTGAAAAAGAAAAAAAGTGGAGTAAAAAGTCTAGTAGAGGGGTTAACGAGAGGTTTGACAGAGGATTTATTCAAAGAGATGGTACACAGAAGGCCGCCTGCACACGAAGCGATTTAGGCTGCGGAATCTGTCCACACCGCGGATCCGCAGCATATAGCCTCCATAGCATGCTTTGGGAGGTCGATTCTTCCTGCACACTCATGGAAATTAATTGTGGATTCCGTGAGTGGAGGAAAAATTGCAGCAAGCTTTATTTTCGTGCGGTGTCTGCACGGATCGAAGTCAATGGAAGCCATCCGATCAGCAGCCCGTCCACAAATGATACTCCAGACAGGTCACACATTCCGTGTCATCGCTAGTCAAGAAAAGCAGGAGCTTAAAAAAATCTATTCGCAGTATAGAAGAAACAGGTACGCGGTTCGCTGGCCGTGGTCAGATGGAGTCCGCTACGGGAACCAGCAGGTGGAGTCCAGCTCTGCCGTGTGCAGGCGGCCTGAAGAGTATTTATAAAACTGTTTTTAATGAAGAAGAGGACCGTTGTGTCTACTTCAAGTTATTTACAATTGTAGCCTTCAAGGGATATTTGTAAACTTCTGTCCGGCTCTTTGGCTCTTCGGCTCCGTACAGGTCATCTGCAGAAAGGCCCTTCAGTAGACATACGAATACGTTAAAAACCTGGCAGAAGAGCTCCATATCGCAAGAAAGGCTAAATAAGGTACCATTACTGGCAACAGAAAAGGAATTGGCAAAAACTGTTCATTTTTCAGATATCATAAATCAATTTGATCAAATGAAAGCTCGGAAAAAGCTTTGTAAATGATTGGAACTTCTGGGACGCTCATTGGATACTTTGTATTCTATGAACACTTCTCTAATAAAATAACTTTGTTATCTATTGTTTGATTTTTTTTTCCCACCTTGTCTGAAGTACGTAAAGTACCATAACAAAACTTTTAAGTGGTAGAGGGTGGATGGACTAGGGGGCAGGGTGTGACGGGGGGGGGGGGGGGGGGGATTGGTATTCTGGCCCCTGAAAAATGTGAGGCCACAGGTTGGAGAGTTGACATCTTGGCCATCGTAGCTCGTGTCACAGCTGTTGGATTACCAGCGGTGGCGGCAGCATCTTTCTATCACCTACATGCTGAGAAATGATATTCCATCTTCCAGCAGCAGTAAGGGATGTTATGTATAATATGGGCTGATTATCTCCCATCTCACTGAGGGTTTTGCTTCTGAATCATATAATTATCATTTCTATCAGCAGGACTTGTTATACGGAGAACATCAGGGCTCTCATTTTCCTCGTCTAGTCATTTCATGGACAGGAAGAAGCTTTCTAGCTACGCAAGTTAAAATGTTTTCCAAAGTTCTGCAACTTTCTGATATATTGTATTACATTATGCCGCATTCTGACAGGCAGTCTATCAAGCCACACCACGGGCACGCCTTAATAGGCAATCAGTCATGGCAGCCCTGGGGGCCTTAAAGGGATTTTGTCAGTAGAACAAAACCTCGTACCCAGCTGGGCTCTGCCTAAAATAAAAAACAAGGCTATACTCAGGGATAAAGCTGACAGCCGCCACCAGTATCAGCAGTGACTTCCAGGTAGACAGCTGGGCGGAAGCATGAGACCGCTGCAGCCAATCAGAGGCCATCAGTGTCATGTGCCCAGACTCCTGGCATCATGACGCCCAGGATATGAGCTATAATACCAGGAGCACCAATGATGATCCTGCGGCCTCTGATTGTCTGGAAGTCACTGCCGATCCTGGCAACGGCTGTCAGCTGCGTCCCAGGACCCCAGGAGAGATGAGTATACCCTCATTATTTATTTTACACAGGGCCCAGCTAAAGGGATAATGCTTTGCTTTAAAGACCAAACCCCTTTAAGAAGGCTCCAGGCTACCATGACAACTGAAAGGCACCCCACAATCTCATCATGGGGGGGGGGGGCTGTTTGGACCCCCGAACACTGATCAGAGCATTTAAATATTGCTGTCAGAATCTACAACAGCATTTAAAGGGTTAACAGCTGTGATCAGCATGAGCACTGATCATGGCTGCTTTGGGTGGGTGTTGGTTGCCATGTACAGAACGGCATCAGCTCCCAATCCCTCTACATACAAACCCCGCACCTGGAGGACGTACATGTACATCCTTTTGGGCAAAGGGGTTAAAAGATTACAGAGGATCATGGGAGACTTTCTGAGACTATGGAAGCATTTACTTCTTGCATCACACATATGTACTAAACAGTATTGTTAATGCTATATTGCACCCTTTAACCCTCAACACTCCAGGCTGTACAGTGACATCATGGAGCTGTCAGGCTTCTATCGGGGGGATCGAGAGCTGATGCCGCTCCATATAAAGAGGGTGTCGGCTGCTTCTCACAGCTGTCACCAGCCAGCAATGGCCACGAACATCACTCAAACTGATCGCGGCTCTTAACCCTTTACATTCCACTGTAAATGATGACAGCGTCATTTAAATGCCCTGATCTGAGTTTGGGATCCCTAAAAGGCCCACATCAGTGAGATTGCGGGGTACCATTTGGGTTGCCATGGCAGCCAGGGATTTTTCTGAAAGCCCCCAGGGCTATCATCGCAGATTACCTGTCAGATGCGATCACACTGCGCATGTGCCGGTATCCTATGTCAATAGCTCCATGGAGAACAGACACATCTCGCCAGAATCCCCTTGACAGCAGCATATAAGATCCGCACGGGATTCTATCTCCACAGGAAACAGATCTGTTACATATTGGCAATCCTATCTAGATCATATGTACAATTGGAAATGTATACATTGTAGTTGGATGACGAATTCATTTGCATGAACTATGTAGAATAATATGAGATCGCTTCTGTGCAATATATCAATCATAAAGTTTCTACATGGAGACGATGTGTCAGTACATACTGCATCCCACCCACGTAGTGTTTGTTAATATCTATTAGTACCTCACTCTATGAATATAAATTCATGCAATGTATATCATTATAATCCTACCGCATGTAATCCATAATTGTATCCATTCATCAATTGTTATATTCAGATATTATCTGTGATTCAAACATGATCACACATAGATCTATATACTATATATACCAAAAAAACCCAAAACAGATTCTATTGTATAACATATATCGCAGAGAGAGAAAAATTATAGATAAATTCATATACGTTTGTCTAGTTCTCAGAATATTACGAGGTGTAAAACACTGGAACCGTTCATGAATAGAGATGAGCGAGCGTACTCGGAAAAGCGGTACTCGCTCGAGTAATTTGCTTTATCCGAGTATCGCTGTGCTCGAATCTGAAGATTCGGGTGCCGGCACGGAGCGGGGAGCTGCAGGGGAGAGCGGGGAGGAACGGAGGGGAGATCTTTGTCTCCCTCTCTCCCACCCGCTCTCCCCTGCTCCCCGCTGCGACTCACCTGTCAGCCGAAGCGGGACCCGAATCTTCAGACCCGAGCACAGCGATACTCAGATAAAGCAAATTACTCGAGCGAGTACCGCTTATCCGAGTACGCTCGCTCATCTCTATTCATGAATTTATCTGCAAAAAATGAAACAAAGAAGAAGGGGTATATTAAAATACACCAACATATAATTAAAAACAATGTACTTCATTACCGTTAATGAGTTCCAAATATCAATTAGAGGTGTGGCAGATAAATATATTCCATATTGAGCCCTTTGGGGGACATCGTGTCCAGCTCATAAATCCAGCGCAACTCACGTTTTTTTAAAAGAAGCGCACGATTGCCACCCCTGGGAGAGGGAGGAACATGGTCAATTATTCGAAATTTGAATTGACTAATTGAATGTCCCCGTTCAACAAAATGCCGCAAAACTGGCAATGTCAGATTTTTGGTTCTGATCGTACTCTTGTGATTCACCATCCGTGTCCTCACCTCAAGGGTGATTTTAAAAAGTTGTATTAGTTACTAAAAAAGGTAATAAAAGCTTTAAAAACCTTTTTGCCATGTTTAGAATAAGAAATCAAAATTAAAAAAAACAAAAACATATTGGATATTGCTGCTTCCATAAAAGTCCTATCTATCAAAGTAATGCATTATTTACCCTGCATGGTGAACGTTGTCAGAAAAGAAAACAGACAACGATAGAAGTGCACTTTTTTTGGTCACCCATCTAAAAAAAAAAAGATGGAATAAAAAGTGATCAAGAAGTCATACGTACTCCAAAATAACACCAATAGAATCTACACAATGTGCCACAAAAAACGAGCCAACGCACAACAAAAAGTTACGGCGGTCCGAAGATGGCAGCAGAAAATAATTTTATTTTTCTTGCAAAGGTATTTTATTTTTTAACAGTAGTACAGCAAAAAAAAACACAAGTCCCCGCTCCCCAAAGATGGTGGAATTGTGTTGTTTTTTCCCATGTCACTACTGTAACCCTGGTTGGGGGGTGTGACTAATAATCCTCCCCAACAGGCCCTGGCACTAATCTGTACGGGACACGGAGACTCGGCGCCTCCGCTGGGTGGAAGAACGGGTGTATAAATGGGTTGTTCTCAGCGCCTCCACTAGTGGTCACAGCGAGTCGCTGTCGGACATGCGCAGTACAGAATCCGCGACCTGTCTGTAATGTCACTTGCAGACGGGCCGCAGGTTAGACGGCTTCCATTAACTTCAATGGAAGCCGTCCGTGCGGACACCGTATGAAATGAAGCATGCTGAGATTTTTTCTCCGCTCGCAGAAACCGCAATTGGTTTCCGTGAGTGTGCAGGAAGAATCGATTTCGCAAAGCATGCTGAAAGGAGGCAATGTCAATCTAGTTCAGCCTATTTCCATGCCGCTTGTTGATCCAGAGGAAAGCAAAAATAAGAGTTCCTACCTTACTCCAAGACCCGGATCATCCAAACCCCTGGTCACCTAATGTCTATATCGTAAAACGTAATGTCTATAATGTAATATCATATCGCTCTAGAAAGACATCTAGTCCCTCTTAAACTCCTCTATGGATTTTGCCATCACCACGTCCTCAGGCAGAGAGTTCCACAGTCTCACTGCTCTTACAGTAAAGAATCCCCTTCTGTGTTGGTGATGAAACCTGCTTTCCTCTAGACGTAGCGGATGTCCTCTCGTTACCATCACAGTCCTGGGTATAAACAGATCATGGCAGAGATCCTTGTATTGTCCCCTCATGTATTTATACATAGTGATTTGATCGCCCCTTAGCCGTCTTTTTTCCAGGGTGAATAATCCCAGTTTTGGTGCCTCTCTGGGTATTCCAGTCCCTTCATTCCATGTATTAGTTTAGTTGCCCTTCTTTGAACCCCCTCCAGCACTGTGACATCTTTCCTGAGCACCAGTGACCAGAACTGTGCGCAGTATTCCATGTGAGGCCTGACAAGTGCCTTATATAGTGGGAGGATAATGTTCTCGCCCCTCGCCCCTATACCTCTTTTAATGCACCCCAAGACTTTATATGCGTTTGTAGCAGCTGACTGGCATTGGTTGCTACAGTTAAGTCTACAGTCCACTAGTACCCCCAGGTCTTTTTCCATATCACTTTTCCCTAGCTGGACCCCATTTAGTGTATATTGGTGACATCCGTTTCTCCTGCCCATGTGCAGAACCTTACATTTTTCAACATTGAACTCCATTTGCCATTTTCCTGCCCAAGCCCCCGGCTTATCTCGGTCCGTTTGTAGCCGCACATTGTCCTCCGTTGTATTAATTATATTGTATAATTTTGTGTCATCTACAAATATTGATATTTTGCTGTGCGCCCCTCTATCAGGTCGTTAATAAATATATTGAACAGAATGGGGCCCAATACTGAACCCTGTGCCCCCCCCCCCTAGTGACTGTGGCCCAATCAAAGTACGAACCATTTATTACCACCCTCTGCTTTCTATCTCTGAGCCAATTCTTTACCCAATTACACACGTTTTCACCCAATCCGAGCTTCTCATTATTTATATCAGCCTATTATGTGTCAAATGCTTTAGAGAAATCCAGATATACGAGATCAATAGACTCTCCCAGGTCCAGCCTAGAGCTTACTTCATTGTAGAAGCTGATCAAATTGGTCTGAAATGATCGACCCCTCATGAATCCATGCTGGTGAGGACTTATACCGTTGTTTCCCTTGAGGTATTCTAGGATGGCGTCTCTCAGAAACCCCTCAAATATTTTTCCAATTATTGAAGTCAGACTTACCGGCCTGTAGTTACCAGGCTCTCTTCTTGACCCCTTTTTGTATACTGGAACCATATTGGCAATGCGCCAATCCACTGGTACAACCCCGGTCTCAATAGTGTCCCTATATATAAGAAATAGGGATCTATCTATCATGTCACCTAATTCCCTTAGAACCCTTGGGTGTATTCCATCTGGGCCCGGTGATTTGTCAATTTGAATCCTTTTCAACCATCTCTGCTCTTCCTCCTGAATTAGGCAGGTGATATTTTAGGGGGGGTTCTTTTATTCCTCTGTCTCTTGTGTGACATTTCTTTTTGCTTCGTGAATACACTTCAGAAAAAAATATTTAATAGATTTGCCTTCCCCCTATCGCCTTCTATGGTTTTTCCTGTATTATTTGTTAAAGGGACAGCGCTCTCAGTGCAAATCCTTTTACCGTTTATATAACTGAAAAATAGTTTAGGGTTATTTTTTATCTCTTTGGCGATCAGTCTTTCTGCCTCCTTGGCAGTATTTATATTTTCCTTACATGATTTGTTTTTTTCCCTGTATGTTTTTAGCGCTTCTTTGCTACCTTTTTGTTTTAATAATTTAATCGCTTTCTTTTTTTCACTTATTGCTCCTCTTACCGTCTTGTCGAGCAACGTTTTTTCCTTCTACTTGTAGTTCTTTTATTTTAAAGCGTATGAACTGCTCACATGAGCTGATTAGGATCTTTTTAAACTTCTCCCATTTGTCCTCTGTACTGTTATTTTTGAGGATGTTGTCCCAATTAATGTTACCGATAGTAGTTCTGAGCTGATCAAATTTTGCTTTACTAAAGTTTAGTTTTTTTGTCGCTCCCTGATAAGGTTTCCTTTTGAATGACAGCTGGAAATTAACTAAATTGTGGTCACTATTTCTCAAGTGCCCCTCCACCTGCACCCCCATGATTCTGTCCGGTTTGTTAGTTAATAATAAGTCCAGGATGGCCCTCCCTCTAGTTGGCTCCTGTACAAGTTGGGTAAGGTAGTTAATTTAATTGTTAACTTATCACCCTTGTTAGATTTGCAGATTTCCTCTTCCCATGTTATATCTGGATAATTAAAGCCCCCCATAATAATTACTTTGTTGCAGTTTGACACCTTTTCTATTTGCCTTATTAATCAGTTTTCAGTTTCTTATTTTATTTTTGGTGGCCTATAGAAAACCCCTATCAGGATTTTGTTATGCTTTCCTCCCTGTATTTCTACCCACAGAGATTGCACGTGTTCATCTCTTACACCTATATCTTCCCTTAGCCTTGGCATTAAGTAGGATTTAACGTACAGACATACCCCTCCCCCTTTCTGTTTCCCACAGTCTTTTCTGAAGAGATTGTAATCCTGTAAATTCACCGCCCAATTGCACTTATCATCGAGCCATGTTTCCGTTATTTCCACTATGTCGTAATTTTCTTCAAACACTTTCACTTCAAGCTCACCCACTTTACTGACCAGACTTCTTGCATTCATCGCCATACAATAGATGCGGTTGCGGTTACTGATTGTATTTACTATGCTACTTATTGTCCTATTAGCTGTTCTATTCAGTTCTAACTGTACTCCCCCCTCCCCCACCCACACCGCTCGACCCTTATTCCTAATACTTGTTCTCAGGTCACTGTCTACACTGTCTTCCCACCTATTACTCTTTCCTCCCTCCGTCCCTAGTTTAAACACTCCTCCAACTTTCTAGCCATAGGGTACTCATAACTATTCTGTATCTGGTCACCTGCTAGTATGAAGCAGCTCTCTTGCCTAATATCTGCACAACTGAAAGGGGCAGCTTCCCCTTAGATCCCCGTGTGCTGGAGACCCACCTCCACTTCCCCCTTTCCTTTTTATATCAACCTTTCAACTCAGTCTCTGGGGTTTCCTTACCAATGTCCAAGGGTTAGGGCTGAACCAAATCATCCAAACCAGGGGAGTGTTGGGCAAGTCCACTATAACACATTGCTAAACCTGAAAATAGTGGTTACACACTACAGTTAGAATTTTTAAAAAGTTTTTCAGTACATTATATAGTACACTTAAAGGGGTTGTCCCGCGAAAGCAAGTGGGGGTATGCACTTCTGTATGGCCATATTAATGCACTTTGTAATGTACATCGTGCATTAATTATGAGCCATACAGAAGTTATTCACTTACCTGTTCCGTTGCTGGCGTCCCCGTCTCCATGGTGCCATCTAATTTTCAGCGTCTAATCTTCAGATTAGACGCGCTTGCGCAGTCCGGTCTTCTTCTTTTCTCAATGGGGCCGCTCGTGCCGGAGAGCGGCTCCTCGTAGCTCCGCCCCGTCACGTGCCGATTCCAGCCAATCAGGAGGCTGGAATCAGCAATGGACCGCACAGAAGAGCTGCGGTCCACCGAGGGAGAAGATCCCGGCGGCCATCTTCACCAGGTAAGTAAGAAGTCACCGGAGTGCGGGGATTCAGGTAAGCACTGTCCGGTTTTTATTTTTAACACATGCATCGGGTTTGTCTCGCGCCGAACCGGGGGGCTATTGAGAGAAAAAAAAAACGTTTCGGCGCGGGACAACCCCTTTAATAGCACCATTGAAAAATACAACTCGTCCCGCAAAAAACAACCCCCAGACAGCTACATTGATGGTTAAATAAAAAGGTTATAATATTTTTTAAAGTGAGGAAGAAAAAGGGCCACGTCATTAAGGGGCTAAGAAATGATTCAGGGTCACACACTGATGCACAACTCCGTAAAGAGCACTGAAACTATTAGTAGCATCTGTAATGCTTTCGTCCTGTGATATTGATTTGCGCCATTATGACTTGACCTTTCCATATGAAATGCTTGGACATTAGTAAAACGAAGCATCGCAGAAGCTCCTAGAGACAGATCAGAACACGTGCCAATACCTGCCAGCCCTCATCTTCTGACAATACATAATCCGTCTTCTGGTCGATATATTCCGATGTGGACTGGATTATGGTGCCAAACCAGGAGAGCCACAAATTACTGGAAGCATCTAAATTCATCATAAAATCATAAATCAGTGGGGCAGAAGATGCTGGGAATAATGGTATAAGAGGGGAGACCGGTGCTCTGCCCCCTCTTATCAATGACAGCGGCTTCCAGCCACTCCATGCTTGGTTCCACTCCCTGTCAGTGAGGGGAATGGGGGAGCAAAGAATAAGAAAGCCATTGCTCCAGATTCAGGAGCACTGCTGAAGATTTAGACGCATGGCACACCAGAAACTGTTAGCGCCATAAGCTCTGGGTGAAGCTCCACCTCCTGAGGGACCACCAACTTTCTCAGCACTATGATTGTCATATAAAAGAAATTGTTGCTGCACCACAGGAGAGCACAGGGACTGTGTAAGCAAGCAGAGAGGCTGCTGGGGACTTGTCACACGAAGTGCAACAGTCTGCAGAGGAGCTGCTCCTGCTGGAGAGAGACAGGAGAGGCCAGAAGGAGCCTAGATGCATAGAGACTGCTATGAGTAGAGGGCTGTGCACAGGGACCGAAAACTGTCAAGAGGGGGAAAGCATCCATGTTACGGCCACAACCTGATGGAGACAACTAATTGGAACTAATTGGAACCAAGGAGAACTGTGCAGTAGAGTTGCACTCCTTACTTGGGACGAGCCTGAGTAGTTGTCAGGACAGTGTCCGGGATATGGGGGTCCCTGAGATATCCCGCAACCCCTGTCCCTGCCTACTTGCCCCCCTGGGCTAACCCCCAGGGCGACAACTGGGCGACGGTCCCTACCCTCACTAGGGAAGCGGGACACGGGAGACAAACAGACACTGAGACAAACAACGGTAGAATGGTCAGACAATCCGGGTAGGCAACAAGAGGGTACGCAGTACGGAGGGGTCAGGCAAAAACGTAGTCAAGTCCAAAAGCAGGTGTCAGAAAAGCCGAGGTCACAAGAGCAGTCAGGATAACGCGGGTGCAGCTGGAGAACCAAACTAACACTGGCAAGGCCTGAAAGGAAAACACACCTATTTAAATGCTGTCAGTGCTCCCGCCCCAGAAGCTGATTGGGGCGGGGAGCCTGACAGCAGCAGGGCTAATCAGGGAGGTGCTGGGGGCACGCCCCCAGTCTTGCAGCACAGACCGTTACTAGGGAAGCCAGCCTGGTAGTCAAGTGACTAGAAGCACCAGCTGCCTCCCTAGCAACCCGGCGGCGACCAGTCTTACAGCGGCCCGGGGAGATCACCAGAACCGGGGCTCCCCTACGCCGCACTCCTGTAGCCCGGGTGGCAGGACCGGTGGTGCGGGCACGGCGGCCCCGAGAGTTGCAGGTTCTGACAGTACCCCCCCTTCTACGGGGGGACACCGGACCCCCATGGCCCGGTGCGGGCTTAAGCGGGAAAGCCCTGTGGAATGACTGGACTAGGCGTGGCGCATGAACGTCCCTGGCAGGGACCCACGTCCTATCCTCAGGGCCAAATCCTCTCCAGTGGACCAGGTACTGCAGCCCACCTCTAACCCGTCGGGCATCCACAAGCCTTTCTACTTCATACTCCAGTTCCCCCTGTACCAGAGAGGGAGGAGGTGGGTTCTGGGTGGGGAGAACTGGAGTCACATACTTCTTAAGCAAGTTCTTGTGAAAAACCTTGTGGACCTTCCAGGGGTCAGGAAGTGCCAACTTATATGCCACCGGGTTGATAACCTGAGAAACCGTAAATGGGCCAATGAACCGAGGAGCAAGTTTCAGGGAGGGAACCTTAAGTCTCAGATTCTTGGATGATAATAAAACCTGCTCCCCGACCACAAAAGGTGCCGAGATAGTCCGTCTTTTATTTGCGTATTTACGCAGTTTCTCTTGGGAACCCTGAAGGTTCTTACGAACCTGGGCCCAAACTGTGCACAGTTCTTCAGCGGATATGTCAGCGGCCGGATTGTTCGAGACAAAAGGAGTAGAAAGCGAGAACCGGGGATGAAACCCATAGTTACAAAAAAAAGGTGACAGTTGGGTCGACGAGTTACCATGGTTGTTAATAGCAAATTCGGCGAGAGGTAAGTAGTTGGCCCACTGATACTGGTTATCAGAGACAAACAGTCGCAGATACTGGATCAGTTCTTGATTCATCCGTTCCGTTTGTCCGTTACTCTCGGGATGGAAAGCGGAGGAGAAGGACAAATTAACGTTCAGATTTTTACAGAAGGCTCGCCAGAAGCGAGCGACGAACTGAACCCCTCTATCTGACACAATATCCTCGGGGATCCCATGTAACCGAACAATCTCCTTGATGAACATCTCAGACAAAAGTTTGGCGTTAGGCAACTTGCCAAGCGGAACAAAATGAGACATTTTAGAGAAACGGTCAACTATTACCCAAATGACCGTATTCCCCAGCGAGGATGGCAGATCAGTAATAAAATCCATGGACAAATGGGACCATGGCCTGGACGGAATGGGCAAGGGCAGAAGAGGCCCCTCAGGACGTCTCCTGAGGTTCTTCCCCCTTGCGCAAACCGGGCACGCGGACACAAATACCCGTACATCCTTGGCCATGTGCGGCCACCAATAGAGTCTGGCCGCTAACTCCAGAGTACCCCTGATGCCGGGGTGTCCAGCTAGGACTGAAGCATGTGTCTCCTCTAACACTTTCAATCTCAGTGATAACGGGACAAATAATTTACCCTCCGGAAGGGCTTCAGGAGCCGATTGTTGAGCGGCGTAAATGAGAGGTGAAAGGTCGGAGGAGACAGCAGCAAGGACCACCCCAGGGGAGAGAATGCTCTCAGGCTCCGGCTCGGAAGGTTCCGGAGAACCAAAACTCCTAGACAGGGCATCAGCCTTGACATTCTTAGAACCGGGTCTATAGGTAACAACAAAATTGAACCGAGAGAAAAACAAGGCCCAGCGGGCTTGCCGAGCATTTAACCTCTTAGCGGAATCTAGATAGGTGAGGTTTTTATGGTCTGTGAGTACCGTGATCTGGTGATGGGCTCCTTCCAAAAAATGCCTCCACTCTTCGAAAGCCCACTTAATCGCCAGCAATTCCCGGTTGCCTATATCATAGTTCCGTTCGGTGGAAGAAAACTTCCTAGAAAAATAGGCACACGGTCTAAGGTTGGTGAGAGTGGCGGGACCTTGGGACAGTACCGCTCCCACACCAAACTCAGAGGCATCTACCTCCACCACAAAAGGGCTGGACAGATCCGGTTGTACTAGGACAGGTGCAGAAGAGAACGCCGCCTTTAGGGTATCGAAGGCCCTCAGAGCCTCAGAAGACCAGGTCCTCACATCTGCCCCCTTTCTGGTGAGGTCAGTTAGAGGTTTAGCCACCACGGAGAAGTCTTTAATGAATTTGCGATAGTAGTTGGCGAAGCCGAGGAAGCGTTGAAGGGCTTTCAACGACCCTGGCTGGGCCCACTCCGTGATGGCCTTCACCTTTTCAGGATCCATCTGGAAGTCGCATGGCGTGATGATATACCCCAAAAATGATATCTTTTGTACCCCGAAAACACATTTCTCGAGTTTAGCAAACAGCTTGTTATGTCTGAGTCGAGCTAGCACAGTCTGAACGTGAGTATGGTGACTCGGCAAGTCGGAGGAAAAAATCAAAATGTCGTCTAGATATACAACCACGAACACCCCCATGATATCCTGAAACACTGAGTTCATGTACCCCTGAAAAATGGCGGGGGCGTTACACAATCCAAAAGGCATAACTAGGTATTCAAAATGCCCGAGGGGCGTATTGAAGGCGGTTTTCCACTCATCCCCTTCCCGAATGCGGATGAGGTTGTATGCTCCCCTGAGATCAAGTTTAGAAAACCATCGGGCACCAGCGACCTGGTTGAGGAGGTCAGGAATGAGTGGAAGAGCATACTGGTTTCGGACTGTGATCTTATTTAGCTCTCTATAGTCAATACAGGGCCGGAGACCCCCATCCTTCTTCTCAACGAAGAAAAACCCGGCACCCACCGGGGATTCTGAGGGCCGGATGTGCCCCTTGGCCAGACTGTCGTGGATGTAGTCCCTCATGGATTCTCTCTCTGGGACCGTAACGTTATAAATGCGGCCCTTAGGAAGTTTGGCCCCAGGAATCAAGTCTATTTTACAGTCCCATTCCCTATGAGGGGGCAGAGCTTCAGATAGTTGTTTGGAGAACACGTCAGAAAACTCGGAGAGGTATTCTGGTAGGGGGGTCCCCTCGCAGGTGGAGATTCCCACCTTCACCGCACAAAGGTGGTTGACACAGCGGGGACCCCACTTTACCAGTTCCAACGTGTCCCAATCTACTACCGGGTTGTGCTCCCGGAGCCAGGGGAGGCCTAGGACGACGTCCACAGACAAATCTCTCATCACTAGAAAGGTGCAGGTTTCCACGTGTAAGGCTCCTATCGTAAACCTTACTTCAGGGGTAACCAGATTAACCACCCCTGCTTGCAATGGAGTGGAGTCCACTCCTGAAACCAGAATCGGAGTCTCTAAACGTAACAAAACTCCGGACAGTTGAGAAACGAAATTAAAGTTAACGAAATTAGCCGCCGCCCCAGAATCAACAAAGGCTTGCCCAGTGCGGTGGAAAGCATGAAATTCTAGGGTGCAAGGCACTAACATCTTGGACAACACAGGGAGTACCTTGGCTCCTAGACAGTCCCCCCGACAACTGCCTAGGAGCGGGAGTTCTTCCTGCCGTGGCTTCTTAGCGCAGGTAGCAATGCGGTGACCCGGCTCCCCACAGTAGAAGCAGAGGTTCTTCTTCAGGCGGTGTTCCCGTCGTTGCTTGGGGGTCATGGCTCCCAGCTCCATGGCCTCGGTGGTGGGAGGGTAAAAGGTCGGGTCAGTCGAAGAAGTAGACGTGGGGAGTGGGGTGGTCCGAGCGGCGTGTCTGGCCCTCAAACGTCGGTCGGCTCGAATAGCCAGCGACATGGCTTGCTCCAGAGTTCTAGGCTCTGGGTGGGCCACAAGTAGGTCCTTGAGACCCTCAGACAGGCCGGTCAAAAATAAGTCTTTTAGGGCGGCATCGTTCCACCGGGATTCCGTACAATGTTGACGAAATTGGGAACAGTAGTCCTCCGCCATCTTACAACCCTGGCGCAGGGCCAGAAGCTTGGAGACTGCGTAGCCCGCCCGGTCGGGTTCGTCATAAATTTGACCCAGGGCGGAAAAAAAGGCGTCAAGGGATAGTCGGGCTGGAGAGCCAGCTGGTAGCGAGAAAGCCCAATTTTGGGGCTCTCCCCTCAGGCGGGTAATTACGATTCCCACTTTCTGGTATTCAGTACCAGAGGAGTGGGGGCGGAGATCAAAGTAGAGCTTGCAGCTCTCCCTAAATGCAAAAAACTGATCTCTCTCTCCGGAGAAGCAATCCGGAAGCGTGGCTCGAGGTTCTGACATTGTTCCTGGAGCGGACGAGGGCTGCATGGGGCCTGCAGCTGCCACTTGTTCCCGTGGCTGCAAGCGGGCGGTTAGGTCCTGGGCAAGGGTCGTAAGGACCTGGACCTGGTTCGCTACAGCCGCCACGGCCTCCATCGAGGGGCTCAAAGTCGCCGGGCGGATGCAAGGGTCTGACCTTCGTTCGGCCAGTGTTACTGTCAGGACAGTGTCCGGGATATGGGGGTCCCTGAGATATCCCGCAACCCCTGTCCCTGCCTACTTGCCCCCCTGGGCTAACCCCCAGGGCGACAACTGGGCGACGGTCCCTACCCTCACTAGGGAAGCGGGACACGGGAGACAAACAGACACTGAGACAAACAACGGTAGAATGGTCAGACAATCCGGGTAGGCAACAAGAGGGTACGCAGTACAGAGGGGTCAGGCAAAACGTAGTCAAGTCCAAAAGCAGGTGTCAGAAAAGCCGAGGTCACAAGAGCAGTCAGGATAACGCGGGTGCAGCTGGAGAACCAAACTAACACTGGCAAGGCCTGAAAGGAAAACACACCTATTTAAATGCTGTCAGTGCTCCCGCCCCAGAAGCTGATTGGGGCGGGGAGCCTGACAGCAGCAGGGCTAATCAGGGAGGTGCTGGGGGCACGCCCCCAGTCTTGCAGCACAGACCGTTACTAGGGAAGCCAGCCTGGTAGTCAAGTGACTAGAAGCACCAGCTGCCTCCCTAGCAACCCGGCGGCGACCAGTCTTACAGCGGCCCGGGGAGATCACCAGAACCGGGGCTCCCCTACGCCGCACTCCTGTAGCCCGGGTGGCAGGACCGGTGGTGCGGGCACGGCGGCCCCGAGAGTTGCAGGTTCTGACAGTAGTAGTGTTTCCCACACCACAGAACTGTAAGTGGGGCTAACCTCAATTATAACATAGATGTGCACACCTTTAAGGACACAGTTAGTAGACAGCAGGCCTCTTGGGTAGTAGAATAGCAGACCAAAGGGCTTGTTTAGCGAAGTTCCATTGCTTAGCTATACAGACTGAGGTAGACTAAGGAAGGGCTAGCCTTTATAATGGAGACACTTTTGGTCAGAGTTCATATGCTGTGTGTCCAATCTACCCTATTGATATGAATCGATTGTAAAGATGAACTGTGTGTCACATTATGGGAGCAGTATTTCTGTACAATGGGACCGATCTTTGTATAACATTACTGATGTTGTTCTGCCTCTATTAATCTGTATTGTACACTAAGCATTGTTGTTCCTAGGATTTAATTAGCCATCACTAGCGCTGAGTAATTATATGGTAGAAGTTTAATTACTTACTTGTCCTTATACCATAATCCACTTACATTACCTCTGTTCTTAAATAAATATTGTAGATTCTTGGTACTACAATCCTAGAATGGTAGAGTTGGAAGGGACTTCCAGGGTCATCGGGTCCAACCCCCTGATCAGTGCAGGATCACTAAATCATCCCAGATAGATGTCTGTCCTGCATCTGAAGACTTCCACTGAAGAAGAATGCACCACCTCCTGTGGTAACCTGTTCCACTCATTGATCCCCCTCACTGTCTAATATCTAATCTGTGTCTCCTTCCTTTCAGTTTCATTCCATTGCTTCTAGTCTTTCCTTGTACAGATGAGAATAGGGCTGATCCCTCTGCACTGTGACAGCCCTTCAGATATTTGTAGACCGCTATTAAGTCTCCTCTCAGCCTTCTCTTCTGCAAGCTAAACATTCACAGATTCTTTAACCGTTCCTCATAGGACATGATTTGCAGACCGCTCACCATCTTGGTAACTCTTCTCTGAACTTGCACAAGTTTGTCTGTGTTTTTTTCCATTGGGGTTGCCAGAATGGGACACAGTATTCCAGATGAGGTCTGACTAAGGAAGAGTAGAGGGGGATAATGACCTCACGTGATCTAGACTCTATGCTTCTCTTAATACATCCCAGAATTGTGTTTGCCTTTTTTGCTGCTGCATCACATTGTTGACTCATGTTCAGTCTATGATCTATTAGTATACCCAAGTCTTTTTCACATGTGCTGCTGCTTAGCCCAATTCCTCCCATTCTATATGTGCTTTTTTCATTTTTTTTGCCCCGATGTAGGACTTTGCATTTCTCCTTCTTAAATACCATTCTGTTAGTCGCCCTCTCTCTTCCCCAGTGTTAGCTATCGCGCGTAGCTTTGTGTCATCGGCAAACTTGATCAGTTTTCTCTCCTTTAGATCATTTAGAAAAATGTTGAACAACACTGGGCCTAGGACAGAGCCTTGTGGTCCCCACTTCATACATTCTTCCACTTGGATGTGTAGCCATTTATGACCATTCTGAGTACGATCACTCAGCCAGTTGTGAATCCATATGACATCTACCACTTTTTCCTGTTCAACTCAGTCATTGATTCTGTCACAAAAGGACATTTGATTTGTCTGGCATAACTTGTTTGTTACAAACCCATGCTGGCTCTGGTTAATTACTCCATTTTTATCCAAGTACTTGCATACATGCTGTTTAATAACTTGTTCAGAGATCTTTCTTGGTATAGATGTCAGGCTCACAGGCCTGTAGTTTCCTGGATCCACCTTCTACCCTTTTTTGAAGATATGGACAACATTTGCCTTTTTCCAATCTTCTAGGACTTCTCCTGTTCTCCATAAATTTTCAAAGATTATGGTGAGTGGCTCAACAATTACCTCCGCTGCTTCCTTTAATATCCTAGGATGTAATTCATCTGGACCTGGAGACTTCAATTTATGTAAATTAGCTACATGTTCCCTCACCATCTGTTTACAGGTAGCCTGCATTCTTGTATTCCCCCAATAGCACAGGGAAGATCAGCTAATGTTATATTTACTTTCTGAGAGAATGTAAGGTCATAAAATGGTTAGTGAGATGGCCAATGACAGCATGGAGACTACATACCTTTAAGGAGGGGAAGAGATTGCAATCTGTTTGGCCAAATGCATTGTGGATACATGGGCATTACCCACAAAGAATAAAAAGTTGGTGCAGTGGGAGGGGTGGTCACCTTCTGCACAGGATGGCGAGAAGTACCTGTGCACCCTGCCCTGGAGTTTTTTGTAGATATTGCATTAACGAAGGTTTTGTTTTGCAGGAGTTGTCAGAGAAGGTGGTGTTTCCATGCCAGCGTTAGGAACTGGAGGTCTACGTGCCCGCTATTAAAGCAGGGCAGTACAGAAGATTCTATGGACAGACACAGTTAATTTAAGCAGCTTGGAGAAGACTGATTCTTGGGCATGGAACAATGTTTTTAGATGGTCTAGGCCTCATGTCTACTGGACAATTCTAATTAAAAAATCCACGCGGGTGTCCCGCACATGTTTTCCGTGGCCATAGGGATGCATTGGACACCCGCAGGTAAGTAAATACCTGCAGATATCCTTTTTCCCTTCTGCGCGGATCGCACATGTGGGAAATCACCCGCAGTATGCTGCATTTTCTGCGGGTCTCCCGAGCGGACGGCGCCCACAGGCTATGGAAGTCGTCCGTATCTGCAGCACACCCACAGCTGAATTTCTGCTCTCCAGCGCGGGAGCGCAGGAGAGCAGGTGTTAAAATAAAAAAGTGCACGGTGCATGCATGCTGCACTCTTCCAGCATGCCGAGCACATCCAGCATGCCGAAGAAAGACGATCCGGCCGCGACGGAGGGACGATCCGCTGTGTTGGGACAGGTAAGTAAATTCAATTTTTAGGCCTCATGTCCGCGGGAAATGAGGGACCTGCTGCAGGATTCTGAATGGAGAATCCGCACGGGCCCGAATTTCCTAGTGGACATGAGGCCTAATAGGTTAAGTATGTTAAAATAAATCTGTGGCCTATCCAACTTCATCCACAGTTAAAAGTTTGGTGTGAATTTGCTCAGGATGCAGCAAAGGTGGTTTAGGAACACTCATACATGCAGTCAACAAATAAAAAATAGGAATTTAACCAACTCACCATTTTCATCCTGTAAGCATCCTTGAGGTCTGAGTTTTCTCAGGTCTTCCTCCCTTTGTTATCCAACATCCAAGGATATCATGATCATTGCCCCCTAAAGTCCCAGCCACCCTTACTTCTTCAACCATTTCGACCCTGTTGGTAAGAATTAGGTCCCAGATAGCAGATCCCCTTGTTTTCTCTTCTACCTTCTGGAAGATCAAGTTGTCAGCAAGAGCGGATAAGAATCTGTTGGATCCATTACTTTTACCTGAGAGATTCCCAACAAATGTCTGGATTAGTAAAATCTCCCATGATCACTATGTTGAGCTTCTTTGAGAGCTGGGCCATCTGATGTAGAAAGAGTTCATCCATATCTTCTGCTTGTCCAGTTGGCCTATAGTAAATGCCTACAATGGTGTCCTTTCTGTTGTTCTCTCCTTGTATTCTTACCCAAGCAGTTTCTACAGAACTCCCAGCTCTGAAGCTTGAATCTCTGTGGAGATGAATGTTTTCCTAATATACAACACAACACCTCCTCCCCTTTTATTAGGTCTGTTTCTTATAATATAGTTGTATCCTTCAATCCTGTGTAACATTCTATTACAATTATGTGCCATCCAAACTAGTTTCATTCATTAGCCTGACGAAGGGCGCAATATCCCAGAAAGCTCGCTGTAACATCATGTATTTTTGTTGGCCGTTAAAAGGTCTCCTATCTACAGGATGACTTGGTTTCTCTCACTGAGAACAATCACACTTTACTCTACTGGCGACTCCGGACCAAACCTTTTTTCATATTACCAAGTTTCCGTGATGCCGATGACATCATATTTCTCTTCCTGTGTTCAGAGCTCCAATTCTTCTTGTTTGTTTCCCATGCTCTGTGTATTTGTGTAGGAACATCTTAGTTTGTGATCGGGGTCTCTTGCTCCTCTAATTGCCTTCTGAAGTTTATGTCTTTGTTCTTTCTTTCCACTTCTAATAACAAGGTTCTCAAATGTATTAATTAGCTCTATATTTTTACCTTTCACTTCCCTTCCCATATTGTTCTAGTTTAAATAGAGAGGATGATATGGAAGATTGATGCATATTGAAAAGCTGTGTGGCATTTTCTTCCAAAACAGAGCAACACTTGTCCACAGGATACTTGTGATATTGCAATTCAGACCCCATTCACTTCAAGAGAACTGAGCTGCAATGCAAGATACTGCAGATGGACAGTACAAGACCCAAAGAGTCCTCCAGAGTGGAAGGACTTCTTCACTGTCACTATGACATACATCCCTGATGATTGAGTGCCTTGAGCCAGCACTAGAGGAAGCTTAGGCTTATGGAAAGTGCTATCTGCTTCCATCGCTTTCTGCACTGACAGCAGGCTCAAGGATAATCTGATTGGGTGAGATCCAAAGTAGTGGACCCTTAACAGTCAGCTGTTGATGACCTATCCTGAGCATAGGTCATTAATAGTAAAAGTCCATAAAAGTCTAGGAAAACCTCTTTAACATGTGAAATACACGGTTACAGCAAACTTTAATGGTGTCTATACATGATATGGTCAATCCACAGTAACTGCATGTGGATCACTGCTAATTGCTGGGCTGCACCTGGACTTGCCACATAAAACAGGAATTACGATGCTGGGTAATGCCTGTATATAGATAACACAAGATTCATAATTCGCAATAGATGATGGTCACAGCTCACCTCCTCCCCCTCCCTGCACAATGACTTTGGCACAGGTCACAAAGCATGCACACAACAATCTACCATGGAAGTCTATAGGTAATGGTCACATCTCACTTCCTTCCCCTCCTTGCACAGGTAAAATAGTAACATTGTATGCAAGGCTCAAAAAATACAATGTTCATCTAGTTGTGCCTGTTTCCAACCCACTTGTTGATCCAGGGAAAGGCAAAAAAAAACCAGTGAGGCAGAAGCCAATTTACCCTATTTTTTGGGAAACAAATCCTTCGCAACACCATAATGGCAGTCAGAATAATCCCCGGATAAACATTTGAAAGTTCCTACTTGACTCCAAGACCCGGATCAACAACCCGCTGGTCACCTAATGTCTATATCCTGTAATATCATAGGAAGGCATCTAGTCCCTCTATGGATTCTGGCATCACCATATCCTCAGGCAGAGAGTTCCACAGTCTCACTGCTCTTACAGTAAAGAACCCCCTTCTGTGTTGGTGATGAAACCTGCTTTCTTCTAGACGTAGCGGATGCCCTCTTGTTACCGTCACAGTCCTGGGTATAAACAGATCATGGGAGAGATCCTTGTATTGTCCCCTCATGTACTTATACATGGTTATTTGATCGCCCCTTAACCGTCTTTTTTCCGGGGTGAATAATCCCAGTTTTGGTGCCTCTCTGGGTATTCCAGTCCCTTCATTCCATGTATTAGTTTAGTTGCCCTTCTTTGAACCCCCTCCAGCACTGTGACATCTTTCCTGAGCACCGGTGTCCAGAACTGTGCGCAGTATTCCATGTGGGGCCTGACAAGTGCCTTATATAGTGGGAGGATAATGTTCTCGTCCCTCGCCCCTATACCTCTTTTAATGCACCCCAAGGGTGCCTGCACACGAACGGAATTTCCAGCGCGTTATTTTAGGCACATTATCTGCCCCAGACCGCAACCAATATACTCCTATGAGGATCCGCAGTTGTCCCCAGACGGACGGATTTGTATCGCGTTTTTTCACGCGCGTGAAAAAATCTGCGACCTGTTCTAATTTGGGTCGGATTCTGCGCGTGAAGCCTCCAATACAAGTGAATGGGTGCGTTTTAGGAAGTAGGCATGGTAGGAGGCGTCCCAACACACAGCACAGAGCTTCACAGGCAAATTTGTAGAGGGAGATAGGTAGTATTTCTTGCCAATGCAGGATCTAAGAATGCAAAATCTGTAGTAATGAATTCGGCCGCCTGCAGACGAGCGGGTCGGATCCGGCGGCGAGAATTCTCACTGCGAGACCCGACCCGAGAGCCTGCAGTGACGAGCGCGTACTCACCCGCGCCTGGCGGCCCCGACTCTTTCATGTGCCGGCTGCCGCGCAGCCGACGCATGCGCAGACCGTAGCCGGCGGCCGGGTGAGTGCGAGCCCCGCACAAAAATAGGACATGCCGCGGTTTGTTTGCCGCGCGAGATTTCGCGCGGCCAAACGGTGGCCGTCTGCATAGGAGTGCGTATTGTAATGCACTCCTATGCAGACTTTCAGCGGCGGAAATCCCGCGGGAAATACCGCCGCGGGATTTCCGCCCATGTGCAGGCGGCCTTCCTCTTGTGAATTTTTTTGCAGTGACTGAAATAAAGTCACGCTGGAGAAGCGCCTGAAAAAAGTTACATGGATCAACCATGCCCACAAAGACATCTGCTCACCGGGTGAAAGCATGTTGCCAGAATAATTTAACGGTGCTCGCACAAGCAAGAGGGACAAAACGGAGTCTGGGTGTTGGTTTTTAAGCTGTTTTCCAAGGAATGGGCAGTTCTCTAGGGGTTGGGTTTACAATAAGGCGTGTCTGCTGATTTTTCTGCGCGTTTTTTTCCGCAACACATCCGCGTATATCCGCGCGTGGTTTTTCACGCATCCGCACCTATCCGCAAGCACATTTAGGTACCATACGCGCATGAAAATCCGCTAGCGGAATCCGGAACGCTCGTGTGCAGGCGGCCCAAGAGTTTATTTGCCTTTGCAGCAGCTGACTGGCATTGGTTACTCCAGTTAAGGTTACAGAGCATGCTCAGAATATTCTTCCATAGAGATCTACAGGTGATGGTTGTATGGGGGGTCGGTTCATTGCTGTTTAGTGATAGTGTGATGCTGTTTTCTTTGTAATGGTGCTGTCTCTTTAAGAGGGGGACAATTACCATTTATGGCTGATCACGGTCAACCAGCCTAGGGCTCTGGTTAACAACCACTCATATAAACTCTTGAACTTAATTGACGGAGATATGCTGGACTACCAGGTCACAAGGCACCATTTCCATGATTTAGCGCTCCTACCCACTTGTTTTTTTTTTAACGCGATTGTCAATGGGACTTTGTAAAAACGCATCGCGCAAAAATTGCAAAACACAAACTGGTGATGCGTTTTTAACATTAGAAAGTCCAATTGACAATCACGTTAAAAGAACGCAAGTGAGTGTGAGCCCTTACAGTCAATAAAGCGTTATTTGTTTAGCAATGGCAACTGCTGCGCCCTATATCCGCCAAGCTGGCATCACCCTGGACAATCGTGAAAGCCGCTGCCTGCCGTCCCTTACATGGTCACAGCCCTCCTCCTCCTTTAGCAGGTCACATAGCATATCCACAACTCTCTCCCATAGAAGTCAATGGGTCCGCTCCTGTCCATTATGTCTGAAGCTGCTGTAAAGCTAATCTCTAAATGCTGCTAACAATAGCGCAGCCAAGATGGCCGCCCCGCAGTCACAATAGCGCTGACAATAGAATACAAAAATCTGCAATCAGAAAATAAAAACGGATCAGAAAATGGAAAATGTTTCACTGTCTGATTTTAATTTGTAAAAAAATATGGGTGTTTCATTCGTTTTAAGTATTTCCGGCACGCTCCAATATCCGGCGCTGACATCTAGCCCATTTTTGAAATAAAGACGCTCGGAAAGCAGATTTTCTTCTACAAAATTAAACTTTGAGCGTTTATTTGTCAAGTGCCGTGAAGCAAAATCTGAGTCGTCGGCATTAAAGCTCTTGTGAGATTGTGTACTCCAATAATTTCCTTTTCAGCCCCAGAAACAGAAGTGAGATTGGCGCGGGCCGCCTCCAGACTGTAATGTATTCTGCGCACCGGTGATAGCATCTATTCCCCAGCAGCTCGCAGGCTTCACAAATGTTGCAGTGACAATAGATTTGATTTACATACGTCATCGCCAACAATAATGTATTGTAACCTGCCGGGAGAGGGAGAAGGCGCTGACGACGGCGCCGGCTGTATTATTTGCGAACAAATAAGCGTTTTATTATCGGATCCAGTTTTTTTTTACAACTTGTACATCGATGTAAATGGAGAAATATTGTGTGAACAGTGACTGGTGGCAATTCCAGCTGTGCGCGAGATGCAGCCGGCGCCAGGTAATTGTCATAATATATTCCGCCAGCCGCAGTGCTGAGGGTAATGTATCTGTGTGATTACTTCAGTCCGCGCAGAAGAGCTAACTGTTTGCTATTCTGCAATGGTAAAACACGAGGGCTAAATGATTCCTGCGGAGAGCGTTCCCTGAAATGGAAGCGGAAGGAAAAACACGGCAAGATTAAAATCAGGTCGGATGGACATCAATTCATCCTTATTTAATGTAGCAGAGAGTTATTCAACATCCATGATATAGAAACCCCTTAGTATAGAGGGACCACACAGGAAGACCCACAAACAGCAGCTCTCAATCTGGAGGACCTCACAAATCAGTGCATTACAAGAAAAGCCAGTTGGTTTCAATGATGTGTAATGCTCCATGTCTCCTCTGGAGGTGCTGTAGGGAAATTAAAAGGATTGTACCAAAATAGACTTTTATCACCTATCCACAGGTGAGCATACCAAGAATGGTGTGATTGAACAAAACATCCAGAGAAAGGGGATCATGTGGATGGAAACAAGTTGTCATTGAAAGTGGTCAGAGGGGGTCTGGAATCATTCCGATGAACAGGCTCTGCACAGTAAGATGCAGCCGGATACAACGGTGGAGCTCCAATTAACATGCCTGAACACACAACTCGCCGTTCCTTCACACAGATGGGCTGTAACAGCAGACAACCAGTTCCATTGTATGAAACAGAAAGACTCCAGCGGGCAAAAGAGCGCAAAACTTGCATCACTGTGCAGCGGCAAAACATCTATGGTCAGATGAGTGCAGATTTCTATTGCACAGTGCTGATGGGAGGGCAGAATTTAATGCGAGCAGGATGAATCGCTGACCCCTTCCTGTCAGATCATGGCAGGACCTCCATCTAATCTGCGCCAACTACAAGAAGCTTCCTGTCCGCGGGGGCCGATATTCCTGTAGAACAATTTAATCACCTAGTGGAATCTTTATCACATTGAATTGCTGCAGTTCTGAAGGCCAAAGGAGCTAGAACGCATTACAAGATAGGGTTCTAATAAAGTGGCTGCTCGGTGTATGTACATTATATTTTTTATAAGCATTTTTTCCATTGTTATGTGAACATCCATTCTAAATATCTGCAAATACTTCAGTCTTCACTTTCCATTAGAAAACACACAGGGTTAACACTTCCTGTTTTCTACAACTCGTATCAGTTTTGCTGTGTAGATTTGGAAAGAGTCAGCAGAGTCATCTCATCATCATTAGAGGGTGCAGAACAAAACTGTTCCTGAAGAGGTGGTCTGCTTGGAAGAATTGGGCTTGTCTGAATCAGGCAGCCCCTTTAAGTACACTGCCAGTGTCTGTGTATTGCATTGAGGCCAAAATATGAATATGAATGGATGAAATGACATGATTAGTATTTTGCTTTTAATGGATTCGGGACTGTTGACTGTGAACCATTTTCTGGCGCATCTCACGCTTACAATAGATTGTAGCCTCGGGTCCTGCTGCAAAAATGATGATAAAAATTCAATGGATTCAATTGATTTGAAGAGCCGAACGTATCTCACATTATCAAGAGCTTTCTGCCGAGATTCTGCTGATGTGCAAATTAATATGATCTGCTGCATGCAGCACGGATAATTGAACAGCTAATGGAAATACCATCGTTTTTTACATTTGTGCCCGTGGTGATGAGGGTCTAAGTGTTACGGGCTGATTTTTCTCCACATTGTAGATTTATTTGATTATTTCCCTACATCTTGTTATACACTCCCTAACATTGAAATTGCAACACCATGAAAGACAAACCGTAAGTAGAAGGTGTTGCTTCTATGTCAAGAAAACTCCTGCTCCTAGAAGAAGTTGTCGTTTTGCTACAGATCTCGTCCTGCAGTTCCATCTCAGGCAGATCTGTAATGATGAGAGTTGTGGTGATTAGATGGATCTTGTCACCAGAGGCCCTAAAAGTGGTTCCCCCCTTGGCCTATAAGAGGCTCCCGGGGCTCCTTGTGTGTAGTGACCTCTTCTTCCGCTTGTGTGGAGCTTGTTGACCACTAGACGCCTCTACGACACAGAGAAGAGACCCTGTTACCAGAGGGGGGCGCATTATTGGGATGCAAGAAGCTGGATTGTCCTATCGATGAATTGTCCCCCACCAGGCCGTTCTGACCAGACTGGAAGGAGGTGTTGGGACCAGTAAATGGGGGCACACAAGGTGACCGGGCTCAGGATGCCCCTACAGACCACCAGTAGAGAGGGGCATCTGACCAGACTGTTAGGAAGTGTTAGGACCAGTGAATGTGTGAAGGCACACAAGGTGACTGGGTTCAGGACCCCTGGCAGACCACCGGTAGAGAGGAGTGTCTGACCAGACTGTTAGGAGGTGTTGGGACCATTGGATGGGGGCACACAAGGTGACCGGGCTCTGGATGCCCCTACAGACCACCAGTAGAGAGGGGCATCTGACCAGACTGTTAGGAAGTGTTGGGACCAGTGAATGTGTGAAGGCACACAAGGTGACTGGGTTCAGGACCCCTGGCAGACCACCGGTAGAGAGGAGTGTCTGACCAGACTGTTAGGAGGTGTTGGAACCAGTAGATGTGTGAGGGGACACAAGGCGACCAGGCTCAGAACGCCCCCTACAAACCACCAGTAGAGAGGAGCATCTGACAAATATGAGAAGCTCTAACTGTTTCATTGTCCGCCATCCAGAGACAGGTGGCGCAATGGTTACACCCCCGTGTCTGTCAAAACCATTTCCAAGCACTTGGCTGACAGACATTTGGTCAATGGCATCAATTCCGTGTACGGCCTTTAACCCCCATCATCACATCCATCTGCAGTGTTGTCGGGAATGATGAAACTTGACCCTACGGAGGGGAACCAGGTTGTCTCCAGCAACAAATCCAGGTTTAGTTTGGGCACTGACAACGGCCTTGTTTGTGTCTGGAGACCTCAGGGTGAGCGCCTCAATCCTGCCTTTGCTGTGGATCGGCACACTGCCCCCTGCTGGTTTTATGGTCTGTGGAAGGGCATTGCATATGACAGTCGGTCCCCCCTAGTAGTGGTACAAGGGACAATGACAGCTCAGTGATATGTTCAGGACATCCTGTAGCCACATGTGTTCCTCTCATGGTGGCTTAGGGGTCACAGTAATGTCCCCACAAGATTGTCACACTTCCGTGGCTGCCTGGTCATTGGATTTCTCACCAATAGAACATGTATGGGATCACCTGGGACACCAATTTCGACAGCCTATAGGTTTGCATGATGTAGAGGCTGAGAGAGGCAAATGTGGAGTGATGTGCTGCAGGATACCATACAGAACCTGTATGCCTCCATGCCCACCGTATCACACCTTGTATCCAAACTAGAGGCGGTACAACAAGATACCAGAGTCTCCATGTGCAGTGGCCCAGAGTTAGGGGTCGCCTTCAGCACCTCACTATTGTGTGTCTTATCTGGGGTGGCTTAACTCTGAGTAGTAACCAAAGGAGAATGTATGTAACGGTTTTGGTATACACTATCCTAGACTAAGATCGATAGTTCTTCCATGATAAATGAGACAGAACACTGAGGAATTTCGATTCCGGATACATATACTCCAATTTAAGGAGACCCTGGGATCGGCTTTTCTCAAGTGAGGGGAGAACTGTAGTGGCCCACAGTTAGGGGTCCCCTCCAGCACCTCGGGATATATGTTTTATGTTTGTCCTGTGTTCTATCTTGTATGTGGAATGCATCAGATTTATGTGTATTGGATGTCTGCAAGCATAAATGGGTTAATGTTTGTTCATGTCTGGTGTTGTCTGGTTAAGAGGAGCCTACCAGAGCACCCGTGGTCATACATTGTGGAGTGCGGTGACTGGAACTTTTCCTTGATCTTTGAAGATGATAAAGTCAATTGCCAGCAGGACTGCGGCAGCGACTGTTTTGAGCCGTTCCAACAAGTAAAGGACAGTACGCCAGAGGACTTAGGGGTCACAGGACTTTCTAGAGCAAGCCCGTCTATATGTTCTTCTATAGGAATACGTTCCTGGGGAAGTAGTGCTACGCCAACCAGCTTTACTACAGAATCCAAATCAGAAGTACCTATGGTTGCGGTGGTGAGAAAAAGTCACTTGATGTTGATAGACTCTTGTTACAGAGACAATGTGAAAAGACTTTAAAATTATTTCTCTTTATTGAAGAAAGGACATTATTTCATGTTATGCATACCGTTTAGAGTATTAAAAAAATGTATAAACATTAAAGTTTTATGCAAATGTGCAGGAGAGTGTATGAGGAGAGGATATAAAGTTTACTATTGGCTTGGAATAAATGCTTGTGTTGAATGGTGTGTCTGAATAATCAAGTCAGAAGGTCTAGACATTGCATCCTACTAATCCAATCATTCCAGTGTGAGCCTTGTATTTTATCTGTCCCAGGAGACACAGCCTCATTATCATTACAGTTAGCTCCGTTGGGGTTATTGACTTTAAGCTACCACCCATCACAAGTCAGAGGAAAGTGAAGTTCATGCCACTTATCCTGAATTCAAAAGTCTAACAGTCACCCTTTTCTATCTGAGTGTCAGTTTACAGTGATGTATCTCAATTTCAGGCTTTGGGTAGAAGAATTATGAAGGGCCCCATAGCAATGCTAGTGAATCCTGGGTTCCACCCAGCCTAGCAGTATTTGTTCTTGTGACTGGACATGCTGTCGTATATTACAACTGCACACCAGAAGTGAGATCCCAGGTAGTCTGAGTACACCGGGATAGGTTAACTCTGAGTAGTAACCAAAAGGGAATGTGAGTATGGATTTTGCCTTACACTATCCTAGACTAAGATCGATAGTTCTTCCTTGATAAATGAGACAGAAGACTGAGGAATTTCGATTCCGGATACATATACTCCATTTTAAGAAGACCCGGGGTCGGCTTTTCTTAAGTAGGGGGAACTGTAGTGGCCCAGAGTTAGGGGTCCCCTAGAGCACCTTAGAATATTTGTTTTATGGTTGTCCTGTGCATTGTCTTGTATGTGGAATGCATCAGATTTATGTGTATTGGATGCCTGCAAGCATGAATGGGTTAACGTCTGTTCTTGTCTGGTGTTGTCTGGAAATTGTTTAGTTTTGTCTATTTGTGGATTGGTTGCTGACCATGTGATGCATGTTGGATTTATGTTGTTGAATGAGAAGTCCAGAAGGAGAATCACGGAGAGATGACTGAGGAGAGAAGTGAGATAGGAGAGACAAGAGAGATAGAGAAGAATCACGGGAGAGACATGAAGGAGGCCGAGAGGGGGTCTGCTCTTTCCACTTGGGCCTATCCTTCCTAAGATACTCCCTATAGTGACTAGCCACCAAGCGTGCATTACCCCAGACCCGAGGAGAACCACGCTAGAACCGCATGTGTCTGGGGATAATAGAGAAATCTCCAGAGGGCGAGAAAACCAGTGAGTGACTGACAGGAGACAGAGAGAGAGTTACTGGCAGAGTGAGTTCCTGCAAATAACTATGACTGTGGATGTAATGTAAGGACTGCTTTATTGTTATTTGTTAACATCGTTTAAGTAAACGGACAGAACCGATTGTTCCCGGTTCTTGTTCAGAATAGACACTCTGTGTGCGTGGACTATTTTATTCCATCTGAAAGATTTACAGCAGAGGATGGAAGATTGGCGTCACGAGTGACAAACAGAATTACAGGTAGCCCTGGTTACCAATACGTGATCTCCCCCTGTTGGTAACGAGGTCGGGTCCTGAGCTACCCTTAAGGAGGAGACGGTAGAGTCCTGTGACCAGACATTTCTCTACCCCGCTGTCTCCTTGGCTGAGGGACTGCTCCTCATATGCTGCACATGCCCACTCATATTACATCTTGTATCCTAGCTAGAGGCGGTACAACGGGGTACTAGAGCCTCCCTATGTCAGTTCTCCACAATAAATTATCCTTTCTCCTGATATTGTAATCACTTACTTATATCAACGTTACAATCACATAGAGGGAGTTTAATTCCATCCAGCAACCTCTAGGGGGGGAGGGGGGGGGATATTACTGACAATGAGTGTGTAAATATTATATATATATATATATATATATATATATATATATATATATATTTTTTTTTTTTTTTTTTGTATTAATTTTTTTTTCAAGCAGCTAGCTCCAGTCTGTGTCATGTGGGAGGGGCTTCAATGGAATAAAAGCTGGATTGAAAACAAGTTTTTTTCAGCCATACGAAACTTCAAAAATTGGAAAAAGTCTTGTGGTGTGATAATGCAATGCCTCCTGTTCATTGACGTGCTGGTTGTTGCTACTTGTTGCAAATTGAATCCTTGAACTGAAAGACCTTGGTTTATCACTCCAAGAGATTGCCACATGCATAGGCCGAGATGTCAGTGCTGTTCAACGTTGCGTGCCCCAGTGGTTGGGAGAACAACGACTCACTTGACAGCAAGAGGTTCACAGAGGTGAACCTTTGCACGGACGGATCATCAGATTAGAAGAATGGCGTGTAGTAATCTGCGAGTAAAATTGGACGTCATATTCCAAGCCTAGGGCATCGAGCAGTGTCTACACAAACCATCAGGATGCGCTTGGATGACATTGGGGTACGAGCCAGATGTCCAGCGACAGATGTTCCATTGACCTCCCGCTCAAAGGCTGTAATGCTCTAGAGCAAGTTGTAATATAGGCCGGAATTGAGATCTATCCTCTGTACTCTGCTTTTGTCTTGCATCCAATGATAGACGGAAATTCACCTGGAGGCTACATGGGCAACAACCTGCAGAGGCCTTCAAGAGGAAACATAACATTGGTCCTACTCCCAGGATTATGGTGTGGGGTGGCATAATGTACGGCAGCTGAATCCCTTCATTCCAGGTAGAGTAATTGCTCAATGTTATGTTGATTTGGTCGTGGAACCACTGATAGCGCCATTTCTCCAACGTGTCCCAGGAGCCATTTTTCAACACGACAATGCCAGGCCACATGTTGCCTATGCAACTGTGAGCAACGTACGTGCCCTAAACGTGGTACCATGGCCTCTAGCATCTCCAGACTTGTTTCTTATCGAGCACATCTGGGACATCATTGGTCGGCAATTGCAAAGAGAGCCGCCAGCAGCGCATCTTGATGATTTGCATGCCCAAGCACATTCAGTGTAGCAGAACATTCCTCAGACAACCATTAATAACCTCACTGACAGCGTGCCAAGGCGTGTAAGTGCGTGCATTTCTGTGTGTGGCGCTCATACTCAGTACTGAATAAATTGAGATGTTTCAAATATTTTGTTTTAGCCTTAACATATCTCTAAATCCTGCGATTCCCATAATTCCACCACTTTTACTTCTTGGTGTTGCAATTTCAATGTTGAGGAGTGTATATTCATGGGCTCTGTTACATCTAGAAAAACACAACAACTGGAATAAGTTAATAAAACTACCCCAGGGTGTAGATATTGCTGGTACATAAATGGTATGGTGCCCCTTGCTGTTCTTTCTGTTGCCTGTCACAACGTCCATCTCATGTGTTCAGTACTGGTGGTCACACATGCTCAGTAGGCCAGTCTCACAGGCTGGATCCTCTTGTATATGGGAGAGCGGGTTCTTAAGCAGGTTCTCCATCTTGCATCAACTCTAATTCAGCTGCAGTAAGCCCACTGGAGTGCAGTGGGTCCAGGCATCTGCCCAGGTGCTGCTACACCTTGAACTTACAATCCTTTAATTGCTTATAAAATATACTGCAATCCCTCAGTACTGCAGTATATTGTATGTCTGCAGACATTCTATTAAGCCTTGCAACAGGCATATTATAATTGGGCATCAGGTTGGAATGCCACCCAAACGGCATGCTATGATTTGATCATTAGGGGTCCGTTCACTACATTTAACCCCTTAGTAATGGAGCCAGTTTGTGCTTTAATGACCAACTCATTTTTCAGTTTTTTTCATTGTCGCATTCTTAGAGGTCACATTTCTTCCCATTGACAGGGCCATGTGAAGGCTTGTTTTTTGCAGAACCAGTTGTATATTTTATTAATATCATTTTGGCCGCCTGCACACGGGCGGAAATCCCGCCGCGGGATTTCCCGCGGGATTTCCGCCACTAAAAGTTTGCATAGGAGTGCATTACAATACGCACTCCTATGCAGACGGCCGCGGTTTGGCCGCGCGAAATCTTGCGCGGCAAACAAACCACGACATGTCCTACTTTTGTGCGGGGCACGCACTCACCCGGCCGCCGGCTCCGGTCTGCGCATGCGCCGGCTGCGCCGCAGCCGGCACATGAAAGGGCCGCGGCCGCCAGGCGCGGGAGAGTACGCGCTCGTCCCTGCAGGCTCTCGGGTCGGGTCCCGCGGCGAGAATTCTCGCTGCCGGATCCGACCCGCTCGTGTGCAGGCAGCCTTTGGGTTAGATATAATGATTTGTATAACTTTTATTATTTATTTTCTTTTAGTTAGGGGGATTGAAAAACAAATTCCATAATTCTCTTTTGAATTTATTTTTATGATGTTCCGCATGCAGAATAAATAATGTGATATTACTATTTGGGGGTCAGTACGGTTCCAGCCAAATTTACACAGTTTTTTTTTAAATGTTTTGCTATTTTCACACTTTAAAAACCTTTTTGTTTTACGTTTTCTTTTATGTCGCCGCATTTCAAGATCCATAACATTTTTGTTTTCCCGTGGACGGATCTCTCTGAGAGCTTTTTGTTTTGCAGGATAAGTTCTAGTCTTCAGCGAACACATTTTTAGGAACCTATAACATTTTGATACTTTTTTATTCCATTTTTTTGAGTTGTACCTTTTAATTGTACCATTTGATTGCCTATATAACTTTGATTGCTTTTTATTCTGTTTTTTTGTGAGGAGAGATATGCTAAATTAGCTAATTTTGCCATATCTTTATTTTTTTTCACAGCATGCTTCTTGCGGGTTAAATAATGTACTAACCTTTTGCATGAGTCATTATAAATGCAGCAATACCAAATTTCTAGTGTTTGTTGTGTTTTTTTTTACATATGAAGAAAGGAAAGGTGAAGTTTTGACATGTTATTTTTTACACTTTAATTTTTTATTTTTGGCCCCCCCATGGGACTTGAATATCATTATGTTTGATCTTTCTTGTCATAAACTGTTAAACTTCAGTATTGCAATGTATTTTATATTACCTATGAGTTTATGCCAGAGACTAAGCCTCATAGGTCACTGTGGATGGCAGATCCGTAGGCCATCTCTATAACAACCCATCGGAACCCTGTGATCACATTGTGGGGTTCTGATGGGTGATATAGAGAGGCCCCTGTCAGCCCTTTACATAAAGGGTTAAACAACAGGGATTATTTGAGCAAGTGCCAAGCTGTCATAAGATGTAAAAAGGTGTGTGCATCAAAATACTGCCCCTTAATGACCACTGTAAAAGGCATATGTGAGGTTGTTAAGGGGTTAAAGGGAGCTTGTCAGCACCTTTGAGACACGGCTCCTGAACAAGGGACCCAGTGATATAAAAAGCAGCTTCCTGGGCCCCCTGTTGCCTCACCTTTGAGCCCCATAACATAGTTTATGTGGCTCCCTGGTGCAAACAAGTTCCCTTTAAGTGCTGCTCTCAGAATAGACAGGGGCATTTAAAGTGGTTGTCTGGTTTCTGGACACCCCAGCTTCAATGGGAAGCCCTGTATTAAAATAATAAACTAATCTAAACCTTACTATCATCGGGATCCAGCAACGCAGGTCCGCTGTGGTCCCAGTGATTGTTGTAACAGAGGATGTTACATGAAATCAGGTGACAGCTGCAGCCAGTGAGGGCTCATGATGTGAGCGCCAGTACCAAAAGAATGAGCGATGATGCTGCTGGCTCTCATTGGCTGTAGAGGTCATCTGTCACAACAATCACTGGGACAGCAGTGTGGGTGCAGCACGGGTTCCAGCAGCCATGGAGGGGTAAGTGTAGATCACTTTATTATTTTAATACAACCCGTTTAAGTGAGTGGCGTTATCTCTGATCGCGACTGTTGTGTAATCTGTCAAAAATGTCTCCAAGGGGTTTAAAAAGAGTTAATAATGGCTGTTCTAGTGCTCCTACTGGCTTAGAAGAGGATAGCATGGTGACCTCTTCCATTGAAGGGTGACTCCAGCTGAAGACTTGTTATATTTTGTGATCTGGCAGTAATGTAATATTTCATCCTGGACATCCCCAAGATTATCTGTTAATGTAGAAAATCTGATAGTCAGGCACTAGTTTCCGGCATAGAGTGGAAGCAGAAGGCCAAGCAGAGGGAAGCAATTAGGAATTTAAAGTAGAAGGTTAGTGGAGATGTATGGTGGCCTCCAGGTCTTCTGCGGGTACTCCATCATCACTAAGGGGTCTGGTGTACTTGTCTATAACATCCGTCTCCTATCAGCTGCAAATAATACCGCACTAATCTATTAATGACCACCAATATGACTTTCTATGGTGGTCACAACGGAGCCTTGAACCTATAAGTGCACCTTTTTGATGCACATGTAGTGTCCCAGAACAACATCCTGGTCCCCTCCATGAATGTTATGCATGTGTTGTCTTATGTGGATGCATTGTGCAAAGCTATCATGTCATTTTCAGTATGTGTGTTACACAGCTGCGGCGTCTGAAGGGTTAACTGTAATAAAATCATTGCCTGCCAGCTCTGTCTGCCAAATGTATGCATTCTATTGTGTCATGTGGTAGAAGTGAGGGGATAAATGTGAGTGTCTGAGAGTGGGAAGGGAGAGTGTAGTTGAATGGAGTGGAGAGTCCATCTTCAGGGGGGAGAGTGCTAACACAGAGCCACATGGAAGCACCTTTAGCTTCCATGTAGGTGAAGATAGAGGAAGAAGAGCGACATCCCGTAGCGTTTGGCGAGTGGATGCATTAGGAGTGAGTCCCTTCCAGAGCGATAGCGCACTACCCCAGTTTACCCAAAACAGGTACCCGTTCAAACACAGGCATTCTTTTCCTGTGGGGCCGTCCGTAATTAGGATCAGTGCACAGAGGTACTTAATTGTGACACCCAGGTGAATGGGTGAATGTTGTGTGGGGTGTATCTAGGCTAAGCCGTCTTCTTGAGTAATTTGTCTGCCAGAGTGTTTGTGGAGTGACCCCTACCCTATTCCTCCTCCGGAGTGCTCCCAATTCCAGGACTGGTGACATATAGAAAACGTGGACTATAGGGCCATATTGTTCCTGTGTATCCTCCCTACCTCTGAGCTATAGCCTGTAACTGCTACAAGTGAATTATACCTGTAATACCTGTTGTTCCAGTTTATTTAAAGTAAAAGTCATACCGGGCCTTAACCGTTCCTAAGGACCCGAGGTACTACACACAAGTCTCCGTGTCATTTACTCCATCGCATTGATTAATGGCATCAAGAGTGATATCTACTACAACCCCCCTCATCCCCTTTATTGGCACTCCCTGCCAAAGGAGTGTGGAAGCTTGGTGTCATGTCCATGCGGCTCACAAGCACCACGCCAGCACAGACACAGGGTGATGTTCATGACTACTTTCGTACATAGATTATTGCACCAGAGAGAAGTGCGCACCACAACTGAAATACATAGTCCAGCTGTAAAGCCCATGCGACACAATAGTACAACACTCAGCACAGCAACAGGGAATGTAACACAGTTGGAAAAAAACACACACCACGCTATGCTGGACAGTAGCACCACTTCAGGGAGAGGGAAGAAAGCCTGTCCCTAACCTAGCAGGGAGGTGAAGGGTCCCTGCCTAGAACAGGGACATCGCCTCGATAAAAGGCAGCCCCACAGTCTTCTTTCTGGGCCCTGATTGTCCCTATAGGAACCCCTGGAGAGATGAACAGATACGAAAAACAAAAACAGAAATGAAATAATACAATAATACAACTAAAAAAAGTACCCACAGCAACTTTTCTGCAAGGGGAAAAACACCCAGCAAAGCAGAGCTTCTAACTCCAAGTTCTCCACTATGGAATGGAATAAGCAACACTGGTCGCCAGGAGGGGTGAGAATATATAGCCACTCTGCACTCAGTGAATAGACAACCACACTTCCACCCTACTCCCAGGCATGGCTAATCCAGCATACATTCATGCAGAAAAGGCACACAGCACCAGCAGAACTCTGCACATGGTGCATTAACCCTTGACCTGCTTTACAAGACAACAGGTCTTTGCCTGTGTTGAGGCCACCATGCCACAACATTGTCGCGACCGTCAGGCCACGATACTTGGCTTGCAATCTACACTGGCCTTGGTTGCATGTCATCCCTACGGGACCAGAGCATGATAAGTGCCATCGTGACACGTCAGCACTTAACCCTCACAGCTCTTCATGTTAGCCAGGTGCCCAGGGTCACACTTCTGGGGTGTTGCACACACCTTCAGGAGCGGCCACCAGGCTGGTAAATCTCAGGCTAGTACTTATAAATCATTTTCACTGGCCATTGCGAGTGCGCCTCTTTTTGCATAAGTACATGCGCAGTCACATGGCTTCTCATTTGCAAGGGATTCTCCTCTTTGGACAGACTGCCCGGCACTAAGGACGTCAGCAGTGTCAGCACAAGGTGAAGACTGGAATTGGCGCTGGCGGGAAACTTTAATGAGCATGACAGCAAAGAGCCAGAGACACACTCAGCAGCCAGACGTGCAGACTTCAGCCCGGTGCAACCCCGAGAGAGAGGAGCCCAGGTCAGAGGAAGAGAAAGAGATGCAGGCATAGCTGCTGGACCACTGCAAAATACGTAAAAATACACCTCACACCTGCCAGGAATCGCCAATCCACACTGTTTAACGAATTAAATGTCACAATCAAAGAGGATCTCTTAACTCATCTAAAATGTACATGAAATAATCAAAAAGATTAAAGGGGTTGTCCCGCGGCAGCAAGTGGGGTTATACACTTCTGTATGGCCATATTAATGCACTTTGTAATGTACATTGTGCATTAATTATGAGCCATACAGAAGTTATACACTTACCTGCTCCGTTGCTGGCGTCCCCGTCTCCATGGCTCCATCTAATTTCGCTGGCTTCTTGCTTTTTTAGACGCGCTTGCGCTGTCCGTGCTTCTGCCTGGTGAATGGGGACGCTCGTGCCGGAGAGCTGGTCACCGCGTCGTCATCGTAGCTCCGCCCCGTCACGTGTGCCGATTCCAGCCAATCAGGAGGCTGGAATCGGCAATGGAATGCACAGAGCCCATGGTGCACCATGGGAGAAGACCCGCGGTGCACCATGGGAGAAAACCGCAGGGCATCCCTGGGAAAGGATCGGCGGCCATCTTAGGCAGAAGATTTTTAAAACTTCATATTTCGTCGGATCGGTGAGTAGCAAGTGGTTTAAAAACCGCTTTAAATTACTATTTTATGCCAGGGGGGTGACAGGGGGAATGGGGTAAAGTAAAATTTTGATGTTTGCCGCGAGACAACCCCTTTAAGCTTCATCTATCTATCTATCTCATATCTATGTATGTATCTCATATCTATCTTTCTATCAATCTATATTTCCATCTATTTAATAGCTATCTATCATTCTATTATCTAGCTATCTATCTCATATCAATCTATCATCTACCTATCTCATCTATCTTTCTATCTATCTAATATCTATCTATCAATCTATCATCTATCTATTTTAAATCTATCAATCTATCAATCTATCTATCTATCTATCCATCGCATATCTATCTATCTATCTATCTAATATCTATCCATCTATCTATTTATCTATCTATCTCATATCTATTTATCTATATGATATCTATTTATCTAGCTATTATCTATCTATCTATCTATCTCATATATATCCATCTCATATCTATCTATCTACCATGTATCTCATATCTATCTATCTATCTATCTATCTATCTATCTATCTATCTCTCATATCTGTCCATCTATCTATCCCATATCTATCTATTTCACATCTATCTATATATCATCTATTTTTCATCTATCGCATCTATCTACGGTATCTATTTATCTATCTATCAATCTATCTAACCATCTATCTCATATCAATCTATTCTCTATGTCATATCGATCTAGCTAATATCTATTTCATATCTATCTGGTATTTTATCATCTGTCAATCTATCTTTCTATCTATATAATATCTATGTATCAATCTATCATCTATCTGTTTTTATCTATCTACCTATCTATCTCATATCTTTCCATCTATCTATCTCATATCTATTTATCCCATATCTATCTATCTATTTATCTATCTATCCATCAATCTATCTCAGATCCATCTATCTATTTATCTATCCATCTCATATCTATCTGTCTACCCATCTCATATCTATCTGTCTACCCATCTCATATCTATCTATCTATCTCCTATCTATTTATCTATCTCCTATCTATCTGATATCTATTTATCTAGCTATCATCTATCTATCTCATATATATCCATCTCATATCTATCTATCTACCATGTATCTCATGTCTATCTATTTATCTATCTATCTCATATAAAACTATCATCTATCTTTCTCATATCTACATATGTATCTGTCATCTATCACATATCTGTCTATGTATCTGATATCTATCATTCTATCTATTTAATATCTATTTATCAATCTATCATCTATCTATCAATCTTACATCTATCTCATATCTATCATCTACCTATCTCATATCTATGTATCTATCTATCTTATATCTATCTTTTTATCTATCTTCTATATCTATCTATCCCATATCTGTCCATCTATTTATCACATATCTATCTGTTTCACATCTATCTATATATCATCTATCTTTCATCTATCTCATATCTATCTATCTATCTCATATCAATCTATTCTCTATGTCATATCTATCTATCTATCTGTCTATCTTTCTATCTATCTATCTATCTATCTCATATCAATCTATTCTCTATGTCACATCTATCTATCTATCTATCTCATATCAATCTATTCTCTATGTCACATCTATCTATCTATCTATCTATCTATCTATCTATCTATCTATCTATCTATCTATCTATCTAATATCTATTTCATATCTATCTGTTATCCTATCATCTATCTATATGATATCGATGTAACAATCTATCATCTATCTATGTATTATCTATCTATCTCATATCTTTCCATCTATCTATCTCTTATCTATTTATCCCAAATCAATCTATTTATCTATCTATTTATCTATCTATCTATCGCATATCTATCTATTTCTCTATCTATCTTATGTCTAACTATCTATCTGATATCTATTTATCTATCTATCTCATATTTCTCTACTTATCTTATACCTATCTATCTCATATCTATCTATCTATCTATCTATCTATCTATCTATCTCATATCTATTTATCTATCTATCTCCTATCTGCCTGATATCTATTTATCTAGCTATCATCTATCTATCTCATATATACCCATCTGATATCTATCTATCTACCATGTATCTGATATCTATCTATCTATCTCATATCAAACTATCAACTATCTTTCTCATATCTACATATCTATCTGTCATCTATCTCATATCTGTCTATGTATCTGATATCTATCTTTCTATCTATTTAATATCTATTTATCAATCTATCATCTATCCATCAATCTTACATCTATCTCATATCTATTATCTACCTATCTCATATCTATCTATGTATCTATCTATCTCATATCTATCTATTTATCTATCTATCTATTTATCTATCTCATATCTGTCCATCTATCTCTCCCATGTCTATCAATTTCACATCTATCTATATATTATCTATTTTTCATCTATTTCATATCTATCTATCTATCTATCTATCTATCTATCTATCTATTCTCTATGTCATATCTATCTGGTATTCTATCATCTGTCAATTTATCGTTCTATCTATATAATATCTATGTATCAATCTATCATCTGTCTATTATTTATCGGCCTATCTATCTCATATATTTCTATCTATCTATCTATTTCATATCTATCTATTTCATATCTATCTATCTCATATCTGTCTATCTATCTATCTAACATCTACCTATCTATCTTTCTATCTATCTAATATCTATCTATCAATCTATCATCTATCTATTTTAAATCTATCCATCTATCTATCTCATATCTATCTATCTATCTATCTATCCATCGCATATCTATCTATCTAATATCTATCCATCTATCTATTTATCTATCTATCTCATATCTATTTATCTATCTCCTATCTATATGATATCTATTTATCTAGCTATTATCTATCTATCTATCTCATATATATCCATCTCATATCTATCTATCTACCATGTATCTCATATCTATCTATCTATCTCATATCTATCTATCTATCTCTCTCATATCTGTCCATCTATCTATCCCATATCTATCTATTTCACATCTATCTATATATCATCTATTTTTCATCTATTGCATCTATCTACGGTATCTATTTATCTATCTATCAATCTATCTAACCATCTATCTCATATCAATCTATTCTCTATGTCATATCTATCTGGTATTTTAACATCTGTCAATCTATATTTCTATCTATATAATATCTATGTATCAATCTATCATCTATCTGTCTATTATCTATCTACCTATCTATCTCATATCTTTCCATCTATCTATCTCATATCTATTTATCCCATATCTATCTATCTATCTATCTATCCATCCTATATCTATCTACCTATCTATCTATTTATCTATCTATCCATCAATCTATCTCAGATCCATCTATCTATCTATTTATCTATCTATCTCAGATCTATCCATCTATTTATCTATCCATCTCATATCTATCTGTCTACCCATCTCATATCTATCTATCTATCTATCTCCTATCTATTTATCTATCTCCTATCTATCTGATATCTATTTATCTAGCTATCATCTATCTATCTCATATATATCCATCTCATATCTATCTATCTACCATGTATCTCATGTCTATCTATTTATCTATCTATCTATCTCATATAAAACTATCATCTATCTTTCTCATATCTACATATGTATCTGTCATCTATCACATATCTGTCTATGTATCTGATATCTATCATTCTATCTATTTAATATCTATTTATCAATCTATCATCTATCTATCAATCTTACATCTCTCATATCTATCATCTACCTATCTCATATCTATGTATCTATCTATCTTATATCTATCTTTTTATCTATCTTCTATATCTATCTATCTCATATCTGTCCATCTATCTATCTATCACATATCTATCTGTTTCACATCTATCTATATATCATCTATCTTTCATCTATCTCATATCTATCCATCTATCTATCTCATATCAATCTATTCTCTATGTCACATCTATCTATCTATCTCATATCAATCTATTCTCTATGTCATATCTATCTATCTATCTATCTATCTAATATCTATTTCATATCTATCTGTTATCCTATCATCTATCTATATGATATCGATGTAACAATCTATCATCTATCTATGTATTATCTATCTATATCATATCTTTCCATCTATCTATCTCATATCTATTTATCCCAAATCAATCTATTTATCTATCTATTTATCTATCTATCTATCGCATATCTATCTATTTCTCTATCTTATGTCTAACTATCTATCTGATATCTATTTATCTATCTATCTCATATTTGTCTATTTATCTTATACCTATCTATCTCATATCTATCTATCTATCTATCTATCTATCTATCTATCTATCTATCTATCTATCTCATATCTATTTATCTATCTATCTCCTATCTGTCTGATATCTATTTATCTAGCTATCATCTATCTATCTCATATATATCCATCTCATATCTATCTATCTACCATGTATCTGATATCTATCTATCTATCTATCTCATATCAAACTATCAACTATCTTTCTCATATCTACATATCTATCTGTCATCTATCTCATATCTGTCTATGTATCTGATATCTATCTTTCTATCTATTTAATATCTATTTATCAATCTATCATCTATCCATCAATCTTACATCTATCTCATATCTATTATCTACCTATCTCATATCTATCTATGTATCTATCTATCTCATATCTATCTATTTATCTATCTATCTATTTATCTATCTCATATCTGTCCATCTATCTCTCCCATGTCTATCAATTTCACATCTATCTATATATTATCTATTTTTCATCTATTTCATATCTATCTATCTATCTATCTATCTATCTATCTATCTATCTATCTATCTATTCTCTATGTCATATCTATCTGGTATTCTATCATCTGTCAATTTATCGTTCTATCTATATAATATCTATGTATCAATCTATCATCTGTCTATTATTTATCGGCCTATCTATCTCATATATTTCTATCTATCTATCTATTTCATATCTATCTATTTCATATCTATCTATCTCATATCTGTCTATCTATCTATCTAACATCTACCTATCTATCTTTCTATCTATCTAATATCTATCTATCAATCTATCATCTATCTATTTTAAATCTATCCATCTATCTATCTCATATCTATCTATCTATCTATCTATCTATCTATCCATCGCATATCTATCTATCTAATATCTATCCATCTATCTATTTATCTATCTATCTCATATCTATTTATCTATCTCCTATCTATATGATATCTATTTATCTAGCTATTATCTATCTATCTATCTCATATATATCCATCTCATATCTATCTATCTACCATGTATCTCATATCTATCTATCTATCTCATATCTATCTATCTATCTCTCTCATATCTGTCCATCTATCTATCCCATATCTATCTATTTCACATCTATCTATATATCATCTATTTTTCATCTATTGCATCTATCTACGGTATCTATTTATCTATCTATCAATCTATCTAACCATCTATCTCATATCAATCTATTCTCTATGTCATATCTATCTGGTATTTTAACATCTGTCAATCTATATTTCTATCTATATAATATCTATGTATCAATCTATCATCTATCTGTCTATTATCTATCTACCTATCTATCTCATATCTTTCCATCTATCTATCTCATATCTATTTATCCCATATCTATCTATCTATCTATCTATCTATCTATCCATCCTATATCTATCTACCTATCTATCTATTTATCTATCTATCCATCAATCTATCTCAGATCCATCTATCTATCTATTTATCTATCTATCTCAGATCTATCCATCTATTTATCTATCCATCTCATATCTATCTGTCTACCCATCTCATATCTATCTATCTATCTATCTCCTATCTATTTATCTATCTCCTATCTATCTGATATCTATTTATCTAGCTATCATCTATCTATCTCATATATATCCATCTCATATCTATCTATCTACCATGTATCTCATGTCTATCTATTTATCTATCTATATATCTCATATAAAACTATCATCTATCTTTCTCATATCTACATATGTATCTGTCATCTATCACATATCTGTCTATGTATCTGATATCTATCATTCTATCTATTTAATATCTATTTATCAATCTATCATCTATCTATCAATCTTACATCTCTCATATCTATCATCTACCTATCTCATATCTATGTATCTATCTATCTTATATCTATCTTTTTATCTATCTTCTATATCTATCTATCTCATATCTGTCCATCTATCTATCTATCACATATCTATCTGTTTCACATCTATCTATATATCATCTATCTTTCATCTATCTCATATCTATCCATCTATCTATCTCATATCAATCTATTCTCTATGTCACATCTATCTATCTATCTCATATCAATCTATTCTCTATGTCATATCTATCTATCTATCTATCTATCTATCTATCTAATATCTATTTCATATCTATCTGTTATCCTATCATCTATCTATATGATATCGATGTAACAATCTATCATCTATCTATGTATTATCTATCTATATCATATCTTTCCATCTATCTATCTCATATCTATTTATCCCAAATCAATCTATTTATCTATCTATTTATCTATCTATCTATCGCATATCTATCTATTTCTCTATCTTATGTCTAACTATCTATCTGATATCTATTTATCTATCTATCTCATATTTGTCTATTTATCTTATACCTATCTATCTCATATCTATCTATCTATCTATCTATCTATCTCATATCTATTTATCTATCTATCTCCTATCTGTCTGATATCTATTTATCTAGCTATCATCTATCTATCTCATATATATCCATCTCATATCTATCTATCTACCATGTATCTGATATCTATCTATCTATCTATCTATCTCATATCAAACTATCAACTATCTTTCTCATATCTACATATCTATCTGTCATCTATCTCATATCTGTCTATGTATCTGATATCTATCTTTCTATCTATTTAATATCTATTTATCAATCTATCATCTATCCATCAATCTTACATGTATCTCATATCTATCATCTACCTATCTCATATCTATCTATATATCTATCTCATATCTATCTATTTATCTATCTCATATCTGTCCATCTATCTCTCCCATGTCTATCAATTTCACATCTATCTATATATTATCTATTTTTCATCTATTTCATATCTATCTATCTATCTATCTATCTATTCTCTATGTCATATCTATCTGGTATTCTATCATCTGTCAATTTATCTTTCTATCTATATAATATCTATGTATCAATCTATCATCTGTCTATTATTTATCGGCCTATCTATCTCATATATTACCATCTATCTATCTATCTATCTATCTATCTATCTATTTCATATCTATCTATCTCATATCTGTCTATCTATCTCATATCTATCGATCTATCTATCTATCTCATATCTATCTATCTATCTATCTATCTCCTATCTATCTATCTATCTCATATCTATCTATCTATCTATCTATCTATCTATCTATCTATCTATCTATCCATCAATCTATCTCAGATCGATCTATCTATTTATCTAAGTAACCTTCTAAAGTTTGGGGCGTCTCTCCATAAAACGAGGCTATTATTTTGCCATATTTGGCGCTGTGTCTTCCTCGGTATAGCAGAGGGAATTGTGTTAATAAAACAGGCTTTTAATGATTCTGACCTTCATTGGCATTGGCTGTGAATTCCCTCCTGTTCACTTCTATTAGAATTAATTATCCTATAGGGGACTATTTAATCCATGCGTTAAACCAAGCTGTCAGATCCCGTACCGAGGCCTTCAGGTGCTGCACACAGTATATCAGGGCAGGAATGAAGTTGGCCGATGCTGTTGACTGAGCCCTGGAAATAAACTCGTATTCTACTCATAAAACAGGAGGCTCTGGGTCAGCAACCTGCAGCTCTTGCAAAACTACAACTCCCAGCATTTCCTAACAGCATTATGTCTCCCAACCATCCCGGTTTCAGCATGACAGTCCTATATTTTTGGGAATTAGGTCACATGGCCCACAAGGATGGCTGGGAATGGGTTATCTTTTTTCCTTCAACATAGCGTGATCACATGCTGTCTAGTACACCATCGCTGCAGCCAATCACTGGCATTAGTCGTACCAATGCTGAATTCGGGAATCACTTGCAGTCATCATGTGATCGCATTACCCAGAAGTGAGTGGTGGACCAGAGTGGTGGGGCGAGTGAAAGAAGTGAGTGTAGACGGCTTTTTATTTTTCTGTATAAAAACGGGCATTATTGAGCGGGCTATACAGTGGCATTATTATGTGGGGACAATATTATTGAGGGGGGCTTGCAGGGGCATTACTATGTGGGGCATTATAACTGAGGTGGGCATGTGGAAATAATATTACTGAGGTACCATGTGGAGACATCATTACTGATGGAGGAACACAAGGAGGAACTATTAATGCTAGGCATCACTAAGATGCACTATTATTGTGAGGGGGACACTACGGGGCACTGTTACTATGAGGGAGTCACAATAGGGCGCTATTACTGTGAGAGAGTCATTGGAGGGCACTATTACTGTGAGATGTAATTCAGGTCCACTATTACTGTCAAAGGGACACTATTATTGTGAGGGGGACACTACGGGGCACTGTTACTTTGAGGGAGTCACCATAGGGCGCTATTACTGTGAGAGAGTCATTGGAGGGCACTATTACTGTGAGATGTAATTCAGGTCCACTATTACTGTCAAAGGGACACTATTATTGTGAGGGAGTCACTGAAGGGCACTATTACTGTGAGGGGGTAACTAAGGTACTCTTTTACTGTCAAAGAGACACTACAGGGCACTATTAATGCTTGGGGTCATAAAGGAACACCATTATTTTGAGGGGGCACTATTACTGTGAGGAAGTCACTGAGGGGCACTGTTACTGTGAGGGGGTCACTGCGAAGCACTATTACTGTGAAGAAGTCACTGAGTGGCACTATTACTGTGAGGGGTAATTAAGGTACACTTACTGTCAAACGGACACTAAGGGGCACTATTATTGTGAGGGGGATACTAAGGTACACTATTTCTGTTAAAGGGACACTAAAGGTTTACTATTATTGTGAGTGGGATACTAAGGGGCACTGTTACTGTGAGGGGGTCACTGAGGGGCGCTATTACTGTGAAAGGGTCACTATAGGGCACTATTACTATGAGGCAGTCGCTGAGGGGAACTAATACTTTGAGGGGGTCACTGAGGGGCACTATTACTGTGAGAGTGTCAATGAGGGGCACTATTACTGTAAGAGGGTCACTGAAGGGCACTATTACTGTGAGGAATAATTAAGGTACACTATTACTGTCAAACGGACACTAAGGGGCACTATTATTGTGAGGGGGACACTATGTTACGTGTGCTGCTGAGATCTGTTGTACTATGTACTCCTAGCAGCACAGCTACAGGTGGTTGAGGGTTAATTGTGCTGTCTGGGTGTGGTACTTCCTGCTAGCCAATCTCCTGGGTCTGTGCTCACATATAAACCCAGCTTCTGGTCAGTCTGGCTGGGTCCCCAGGGTGAGCAGTCATTTTACTTCTGTGTTCTGTAACTTGTATCAGTCATGTTCAGCTTGTTCCCACTCTGATCTGTGTTTGTAAGTAGGTCTGTGTCTCTCTGCTTCCAGTGTGTCAGTTGGTGGATCCCTGACACAGCCCCCTATGTCAGCTCTGTGGCTGACTGTCTATTCCCCCTGGTATGAGGACACATAGACTTGCTGTGATTTCCATCTGTGTGCATGCGAGCTCTGGGTGGAGTCTGTCTGGGTTTCTATATGTTGCAGCTGGCTGTGTGTCCAGTGTTCTGTCCTGTTGCAAGCTTTGCTGAGTGATCTGTGTCTTGCTGGTTCATGTCCGTTTGTTCATTTATATTCTGTCAGTTTTGTGTTAGCTTGCTGTGTGACCTGCTATCTGTGTCCTGTTGCAGCGTTCTGTGTGAACTCTGTCCGGTTCTGCTGGACTCCTGGTTAGTGTAGGGACTAGCGGTATAACCAGGAGCCGTGAAGTGGCCCGCTAGCTTCCATGTTTTGTACAAAATGTCAACCAATACCTGGTATTTATATTCAGCTTATCACCTGTTACTAGTGGTTGCATTGTGGCTGCTGTATGCTGTGCATTCTGGCTCTGTGTATCCTGTGGTTCTGTCTCTGTCATGTAGCATGCGTATGTCTCCTGTTCTGTGGCGTGGCTCCAAAGATCAGCTAGGGCCCAGATCCGAAGACCGCTGGGCCGCCCTTTATTGGGGTGAATCCCCCGCTTAGGTAGGGCCATGCCATCCTCGCGCGTAGAACAGGGTCAGTTGCCTGAAACTTGTGTGAATCCCGTGTGACCCTGGTGCTACCTGTGTGCATCCATCCCATTCATTTTCTCTCCTTTCTGGGTACGATCATGTGGGCCCCCATGCTTAGTCTGCCCACACGATCATAACACACTAAAGGGGCACTATTATTGTGAAGGAGATACTAAGGGGCACTGTTACTGTGAGGGAGTCACTGAAGGGCACTATTACTGTGAGAGGTAACTAAAGGGCACTACAGGGCACTAATAATGCTTGGAGTCATTAAGGAACACTATTATTTTGAGGGGGGCACTATTACTGTAAAGAAGTCACTTATGAGGGGCATGGCTTAGCATAATAGGGGGCATGTCAAACATAGAAAAAAATTACTGTGGCACACTAGGTATGACTCAAGAATAGAGATGAGCGAGCATACTCGTCCGAGCTTGATGCTCGTTCAAGTATTAGGGTGCTCGAGATGCTCGTTACTCGAGACGAGCACCACGCGGTGCTCGTCTCGATTAAACGAGCACTGACCATTGAATTCAATGGAGCCGGCAATACAGCCGGCTCCATTGAAAGCAATGGGCTGCCAGCTAGCGCAGGACGAATTTCTGGGAAGGGCTTAAAAATATAAGCCCTTACCTGAAAATCATCCTAAAATGTGTAAAAAGTAAAAAAAAAATTATACTCACCTTGTCCCGGCAGAACGATGTTAGCCCATTGAATTCAATGGAGACGGCAATACAGCCGGCTCCATTGAAAGCAATGGGCTGCCGGCGATCGCACAATGAATTTTCGGGAAGGCCTTAAATACATAAGCCCTTCCCAGCAATTCATCCAGAAATGTGTAAAAATAAAAAAATATATATATACTCACCTGGTCCCGGCAGACAGAGTTCAGCTGCGGCCAGCTGGCAGTTCTCCTGAACTGCTCTCTGTAGTATTCAGCAGCCGGGGATTTAAAATCCCCGCCTGCTGAATGAGCTGCCTCTGATTGGTCACAGCCTGACCAATCAGAGGCAGATCTCACTCACACCCATTCATGAATTCATGAATGGGTGAGTGAATGCTGCCTCTGATTGGCTCAGCGCAGCTCTCAGCTGAATGACAGCAGTTCAGCACCACAGTGCAGGGGACAGCAGAAGACGCGGCTGTGCCCCGGCAGCTGAAGGGAGGTGAGTATTAATTTTGTTTGTTTTTTAAATCACTTTTAATTCATTTCCAGGGAATGGCTTATATATAAAGCCCTTCCTTGGAAAAGAATTCAGGTGTGCCAGCGGACCATTGTCTTCAATGGAGTCGCCAGCAGCAGCAGCAGCTCCATTGAAGAGAATGCCTGCATTTTTATTCTTTTTTACACTAAAATCTTTCTTTTTCAGGTAAGGGCTTATATTTTTAAGCCCTTCCCGAAAATTCATCCCGCGCTCGCTGGCAGCCCATTGTTACAGCTGTGGCAGAGGAGAACGATCGTTATGCTGACAGTGGGGGTGGGGGGGGTGGGGGGGTCTCACTCTTGCCACTATTGTGGCTTAATAGTGAGACCTCAGAGCCCAAAATGCAGCCCTGCATGTTGCTCCTCGCCTGCCCTATCCATTTCTGTGTTTTTTACATGACTTTGGTGATTTGCTAAGATTTTCACAAATGAAAACCTTAGTGGAGCACCAGTCATATACAAAAATGCTTGAGTCGCCCATTGACTTCAATGGGGTTCGTTACTCGAAACGAACTCTCGAGCATCACTGAAAGTTCGACTCGAGTATTTTGGTGCTCGCTCATCTCTACTCAAGAATTGTCCCTTTTTTATTGCCCAATGGTTGGGAGGTATGCAGCTGGGGGTAAGGGGGAGTTGTAGTTTTGGAAAACGGGGAGGGCCACAGGTTGGAGACCACTATTTTAGACAAGCAGTGCTATATGTCCCACCTCTATAGGGGAGTGCTGCACTGGATGGAGTTTTGATAGGACACAGATGGAAAAAACATATTGTAATTGCAGCTGTAATCTGTGGGGCTGTAAATATTCAATTTTCCTGCAGCACCCCTCAGGAGAAATGAAGTATTACATGATGCCCTTTCAAATCAGCAGGCTATCTGTGTAATGCAGAATTGGAAGGGTCCTCCAGCATGAGATGAGGATCCTGTACCGAGGACCTCCCTCCGTTCATTTAGAATTCCTTAATATGGTACATGAACATTTTTTCTCCAACTGGGATCCCCTTTAACCCCTTTACAACCCAGGATGTATATTTATATCAGGGGGGCATGGGGTTTGTAGAGAGCGGAACCACGAGCCGATCCCGCTTTATACATGGCAGGTGCTAGCTGTCATTGACAACTGACACCTGCACGCAACAGCCACGATCAGCATGAATGCTAATTCTGACTGTTAACCCTTTAAATGCCACTGTCAATTCTAAAAAATTGGCATTCAGGGGTCCTAAAAGCCCCCTTCCCCCCATTAGATCTTGAAGTGCTGTTCGGTTTCCATCACATCCTGGGGCCTTTTGAAGGCCCCCAAAGCTGCCATGGCTGATTGCCTATCAAGCCATGGCTGTGGCCTCTTAATAGACCGCCTGTCAAACTGTGGTATAATGCAATACTTTTGTATTGCATTATACTCTAAAAACAATTAAATCAAAGTTTTTTGAACTATTAGAAAAAAATACAAGGTCATAAAAGTTTTTAAAAAATGATGGGGAAAAAAGTTATGATTTTTTTGAAAGTGGGGAGGAAAAACCAAAAATGAAAAAAATAAGAGCTGCATCATTAAGGGGTTAAGCATGGAAATGTGCTACTTAACTCCGATGTGCTCCTTGCCTGACATGCTCCGTATCAGTGCAGTAAAGCTTCATAGATCTTGCCAGTAGTCTTGTCTCCTAAGAGCGCCAATTACTATTCACCTCAGAAGACACTCCTAACGACTGTCTCACACCCTGCCCCGATGTTACCCCATGCGGCAATCACAATCAGGCACTTCTCACATGGCACAAGTTCGTCTTCTCCTAACAATGGAGAATCATATTTTAGCAGCTTGAGAGCAACATTTCATGCCGAGTGATATTAGCATAATGGAAAGGAAGCGGGAGGATGCGAAGCGCCTCCATTTATTATGTGTCAGGATAGGGAGCCGCTGCACAGAGATTCCAGTACACAGTATTGCAGCATATTGCTGGTCATGTGACTTGTATTACACCACTCGCTCAAATGAATCATTAAAGGGGTTGTTGCAGGTCAGCCCCCCCCCCATGTGATAGAATGGAGAGCCTACTTCCACAGAAAGAAAAGAAGGGACACGGCACATAGTTCTTGCAGCGGCTTTCTAATGTATAGGATATAAAAGGAAGCTGTCATATTGAAAATGCAGTCCAATCCGCCGGCAGAATGATAAGAGCAGGAAGATGCTTGCAAAAGGCATGCCTCAGAAACGCGTGTCGGCAAGGGTATCATTTCTCCTTAAGGAGACGCCTTAGGAGTTTCTTTGAGGAGACTTATAAGGCCATGCTTGCTCCTCTGGGAAATATGCAAATAAGAAAGTTTGAAAAAAAATCCTCTGCAGCGCCACCTATTGGAAGGCAGTATTCCTGCAAATCAATGTCAGACTAATTATACAAGTTTTCATAACACTGATTGGAAATTGAAAACCAAAAGCTAGAAAGCGATGCACAGATAGATGTTTTGGGGTTTTTGCCCCTCATCAGGGTGCAGAAGGTTTATAGCTTGGCTGGTGAGAGGCCTGCATATACACTTATAAGTCTTCCTTAAGGAGTGACGATACATCTTCCAGACCCACATCACAGGCCTCTCACTAGCCAAGCCAGAAACCTCCTGCACACTGATGAGGGGCAAAAACCTCGAAACAGCTGTCTGTGTATGGGTCCTGGCTTGGTTTTCAATTCCCAATCAAACTACTAAGGATGACCTGTCCATCCGTGCGTGAGGGAGTGGGTTTGTGAGTGACTTACATGCTCTGCCCCTGATCACATGACGGTGATGTCATCAAAGATCCTTCATCCCCAGTGAGGAGATACATGCTCTGCCCCATATCACATAAAGGTGACATCATCACAGATCCTGTACACACAAGGCTGCTGTCCGGCTAGGTGTTCGCTAGTATTTCATAGCAACTGAGACCACAGGGGATTTGTAGTCCGCCCGTAATCTGCACAAGGATGTTGGACCTTTGATGATGTCACCATCATGTGGTCAGGGGCGGAGCATGTTAGTCATTCACTCAGGATGAGCGTCACCGTCATGTGATCAGGGGTGGAGCATGATGGTGATGTCATTAAAGGTCCTTCATCTCCAGTGCTGTGCTGCTTCTGATCTCTGTTGTATGGGATGAACAATGTATGCAGCAGAGCTGTCTGTGTAACGTGCATGCATCAGAGCTGTGTGTGACATGCATGTAGCAGAGCTGTGTGTGACATGCATGTAGCAGAGCTGTGTGTGTGACATGCATGTAGCAGTGCTGTGTAGCAGAGCACCACCAGAAACACTGGTACTATAATTTCCTAATAATTACTAGTCAGTATTATAAAGACCTGTATAAAGGGTCAGACATTGATTTGCAGGAATGCTGCCTTCCAATAGGTGGCGCTGCAGAGGTATTGTTCCATCTTCCTTATATTCAGAGATGCATCACATACATTATACCATGGGCATGCATAAACTGTAGATGTATGTTGGATTTTTTTTATCATTGTACATACATTTTTGTTCCTGTTCGTCTGAAATAAAGAAGTAAAATCTTGGACTCTTATACCAGCCGCTTGGGGTCACCTTGAGCAGTCCTGGATTATGTTCATCTGTTATTCACTACGGTGTAGACGCCTATCGATGTACATTCCACACCAAGTGAGTCCTTTCTAAGATCTTACTGTTTTATTCCATTGTTTGGAGCGCTATCCATATTTATATTTTAGTTCTCTAAGATGTCTGGAACAACCTCCCTGCAGAGTTCCTTCGAAAACTGTGTGCAAGTGTATCTAAAACTCATGAAGGTTAAGGGCGTCCCACCAGATATTGATGGGATTTACATTTCTCTTTTGTTCAGTCACTTTGTATTTGTATTAATGAACTTTTAACACTTCTGTTATGGAAACATTCTTACTTTGCAGCATTTCTTCCACCCCTGCAGTACAGAAGTGTGTCCGTACCAACCTGCTCGGCCTGTCCCGCTCTACAACCTGCCGCCTGCAGAATGGACTGAATTTGCAATGTGAGGGGTCCTTTAAATTTACACTCGCTCAGCACTTACACTGGGGGATTCGACGCATTCTTGGTTGTCGCTGGTTAACCACACGGACCTTAGTTGCCTCATCATAATGTAACCCCACGGTCGGCTCAGGTAAGTGTTTGCATGCATGCATGTCGTTCATAATTCATGCATGTTGTTCATAGACAGACGTGAGGATAACGGGGTATTTATCATCAGGGGAATTTTTAATTCTAGTTTTCTGGCAGCATTTTTTACCTTCTCCAGTTAAAACTGTGAGAAATGTCTTACATGTCAATAACACTATATCCTTCAGTGTGTCTCTGGATGCGGAGCCCCTTTCTGCACGGCCCAACCGCTGGAGGACGATGGCGGCACATTTGGGGAGTTTTTATAAAGTCAAATTCAATAAATCCGTCTAAAGCCCTCCCCCCATTCAAAGCCCGCCCACTTTTCTAGACTTTTGGAAATGGAGAGAAAGGCGTAACATCTGTTCTTTTTGGCGCAAGTCAATAGTAAATTTGTCTAAACTGATTTGCACCAAAAAGAAGGCACAACACAAGTAATACCCGTGCCCCAATCACACAGTGCCCATGTAATGCCGACATAGAGTGCCAACACAATGCCACATTGCCTCAGGAGTTTTCCCATTTCGGCTTTTTAAAGCCAAGATAAAAAAAGTTTCTGCCTCGACCGCCGACCGCCTGATGTATCTGCTTCTGCAGCTCCCATTCACTTTAATAAGAATTCTGCAAACAGCGCTTCGCTCAGCGCTCTCCGGCAGGCGGTCGGAACAGAACCATGCCATGCTCATAGCCATGAAAAGTGAAGATGGCAACATCCCTTTAATGTATAAATTGTTGAGGTCTGAGCATGCTAGTCCCTTATCTACAAATAATGACACCCAAAAACTGCCATCTGAGAGCATGTTAACCCCTTAGTGACCACCCCATACACTTTTTACGTCCTGCTCTGCTGGGATTTAATCCTCAAGGCCATAAAAACACGCTTCCTTCGGGGATTAAAGCCCTGCAGGCTGAGGACGTGACAGCTCCATGCTGTCAATGACCAGAGGAGCTGTCATGGGGCACTGAGCAAAGACCCCCACCCCTTCCCCCCAGATCACACGATCACCAGTTAAAGTTTCAACTCTCCTCCTGGATCGTATCTCTGAGAGGAGCTGAGAATACTCACCCTCGTCCTCCACGATGTCCCGCAGCGTTCCGATCCTCCAGGACCTGAGCCGGCACCTGCACATGCATGCCAGACATTATTACGTCACGCGCAGAAGATCGGGAGGTCCAGGAAATTTTAAAACTCCCTGCTCCCAGCTAGTGTGAGCAGCTTAGAGCAGGGAGGTGTCACCGGGAGCTGCTGTATGCGGTTACTGGTCACATGATCACTGTTATCCAATGGATAACAGCAATCATGTAAAAGTAAAAAAAAGGGTAAAAAAAAAGTTTGTTTCATCTCCCCTCACAGGTCATACCCATAGACCTTTCCCCAGCTTCGGCGCATGCGCCCGTCACCTAGCGCAGAAGCTAGGGGGTGCCCAGGAAATGTAAAATCTCCTTGTTCCTGACTATTGAAGGTAGTCAAGAGCCTGGAGCAATGACCGAGGACTCCGATCACATGATCGCTGTTATCCAACGGATAATGGCGATCACGTATAAGTTAAAAGATAGTTGAAGTTTGATGCTCCTTGCGGTTTGGGCCCCCTTGTGCATACAGACATAAGATTAGGGCCACAATGGGTATGTTTATGAACACGGGACAAACAGGGGGACAAGTCTTCATTCATAAGTGCGCTATATAAAAAAAACGGTTTTTAAAATGACACAATTGCCAAAAAAAAGAAAATCATAATTTTTTCCTTCTGCTTTGCTTAGATCCAGTCCAAAGCTGTGGGGTCTAAATAAGCAGCACACCCATAGATGAATTCGTTAAGGGGTCTAGTTTTCAAAATGGGGTCATTTGTGGGGGTTCTCTGTCTTTTTGGCCGCTCGAGGGCTCCACAAGTGAGCAATGGCTAAAATGCCTTCATGCTAAATGACTGTAGTGAAAGCCACCAGCTGCTCCTTACGGTTTGGGCCCCGTTGCACAAACAGACATAATATTAGGGCCACTGGGTATGTTTCAGAACACGAAACAAACAATGGTATGCATTTTGGGTTGTAAATCCTCATTTTCATGTTCTCTATAGAAAAAAAAGTCTTTAAAATGACGTATTTGCAAAAATATGAAATTTTATTTTTTCTCCTCTAAATTTCATTAACTCCTGAAAAAACCTGCGGGGTCCAAATACTCAGTGAATACATGAAGGGGTGTAGTTTTTAAAATGTGGTCATTTGTGGGGGTATCTATCACTTTGACACCTGTGAGCCTTTACAATCTTAGCTTGGTGCAGGAAACAAAGTGTTCCTCAAAATGTTAATAATTAATGTTAAATTTGTACGTCTCCTAAATGGTTAAAAAAAACTGAAGTTTTTCAAATGTGCATCCAGAATAAAGTAAACAGATGGAAATATGTACCTCATCAAACATTGGTACAGTGTGTTTGCTCATATTTGAGATATTGCAGTTGAAAATGTGAAAAAATAAGACTTTTTTTTCGAAATTTTTCCAATTTTGGCACTTTTAATAAATATACACAAATTCTATCGGTCTATTTGTACAACCTAGATGAAGTACAACACGTGGCGAAAAAACAATGTCAGAATCACTTGGATATGCAAAAGCTTTATGGAGTTATTCTATGTTAACGTGACACAAGTCAGATTGCCAAAATTTGGCTCCGTCACTAAGGCGCAAACAGGCTTGGTCACTAAGGGGTTAAAGGGGTTTTCTGTTTTTGACAATCCCTACTTGTTAAAGGGTTCCATTGACATTGGGGTGATGACAAAGTGTCTTCCTTCTGGAACCCCCAGCGACCAGCTGTGGTCTATGGGAAATCTGGCAGTAAGTGTTCACTTTCTCTGCTGCACCCCCACAGGAGGAAAAAGGCATTACACAGTTCCCATTCATATCGATGGGTTGTGTACTTAATACAGGACCTTAAGATATCCCTTTCTAGTTATCTTTACTCCTCTTGATGCTGTAAAGCGTAGCCAGATAATGTGCACCGGGATACTTTAAAGATACCAATTAGTGAACTTTTCAAAAGTTCGGTTCGGCCGGTTCACCAAATTTTGGCAAAAAGTTTAGTTCGGCCTGAATTAGTCAGAGCTGCAGACTGGGCGAGTGAAATGCCTGTCAGGTTGCTGCGCGGCCGGCTCACAGCTGGCAGATATATTCTCAAGCCTTGCCTAGGGACTCCTGAGCTATGGAGGTTCTACTCAATAGGCTCATTCATAATGCCGCCTGTTCCTGGGAGGTTTTCCCGCTTTCCATTCTGAAGTCAGAGGTTATTGCAGTTTGAAATTCAAAGGAAAAATAGAAATATAATGTTATGGCCGAAACGGATTCCGCTGGAACATATGAAAATAATAGTATTTTCTCCGTTGGCTGGCTTTGTTCCAAGCCGATGGATTTTTCAATAAAAGCCAATGAAGTAAAAAAACATTTAAAGGAAATAATAAAAAAGTGAAATACATTTTTGGATTTGCCTTTAGCTAAAACATGAACATTTCTTAACTAAGAGATCATCCAGCAGTTATCCACCTGGATGGAAGAGCGGCTCCCGCCAAAAGAAACCGTTTATGGCGGCCATAAAGAAGCAATTTTTACAATTATTGGATGCGCTTCATGCAGGGATGACATTTTTTTTGCACAAAATATAAGAAATAACGATGGGTCTCAGAGGAAGACTAGAAGCCGATCGGGATGTTCTTGGAGTGTAGAAGGAACCTACATGAAGAATAGCATGAGGGGAACATAGAAGCGCCATGAAGACGTCGGCCGTGGTTGCATTCAAATGGTGGCCATGAGGTTTTGTATGTTAGTGCGTTACACGGATGACTTTCTGATCTGTTCGCTCACCCTCTTACAGTCGCTGCTTAGAGAGAACACTGCTGAAGATGCGTCCTGCGTGTACAATGATAACTATATGATTATAAATGGTGTGCAAGGGGGTTTCTCGCCTGCGGATCGCAGTTTTTTGGCTTTCATTCAAAATAGACACCGCGAGTATACAACGCTCCAGAGTCATGATTTCTTTAAAACTGGCGCCTGCCAGCATTTACGTCACATCAGCACAGCAAATGCAAAGTCCATAATTCAGGGTACACAAACCCACAGGACCACCATCACTACCCCACTCGGGGTGTCTGGAGCGCGTCTTCCTCCGTCAGATGTGTTACAGCTCCCACAACTGGTCCGCATGGGACCTCAGGCTACCAGTCCTGATGTGGCGTCTCTCTTTGGTCCCCATTGGACCTCAGACTTGCAGCCTGTCCAGCTCTTCTAAGCTGTCTTTTCCCCTTGAGTGTGGCAGGAGCTTCTCCTCTTATGAGAGTTCCTGCTACACGCATAGGTATTAACCCTTTCTGCAGTATCAGAATGCCTGTCTCTAGCCCCCTGCAGGCCATTCTGTTCACTGCACTCCCACAATGGATGACACATGTGCCATATAGTTAGACCTCAAAATCTCCTCTGGTTGGTCCAAGGCTGACTTTACATGTATTCTACTTTTTGCTTGTGTAAGTGACCTCCACTCCCTAGCATCATATAAATCCTGTCTTTCCTACCACTGGATAGTTATTAAAAAAGGAACACCGGATACAGTAAAATTTAGGGGACGTGTCACCCGTCAGCAAATTTACTGCTCAATAAATTGCAATAATTAACTCTGTAAATCAAAGACTATCTGCGGATAATGCGTATTATTAATATGTATGACAGCGCATTATGGCCCCAGCATATTAATCACAACACATTCATCACATTGACTGAAAACGCAAATCCTCCTTCATAGCGTGTTACAGAATCAATCACATCCGAGGCGACGTAAAAATACAAACTTCATCAAGACGCCGGGGAACTTTTTTACCAAATGCGGCTGGAAAAAAAAAAACTAATTCCGTGATCCTTACAAAAAAAATCACACAGCTTCAATAAAGGGAATTGAAAAGTTCATTAAAGATTAGAAACAAAATGAAGAATAAAGGCAAAAAATAAAAAACTAAGAAAAACATTCCTGATTGAATTCGCTCCCACAAACGATAAAATGGCAATGATGTCCTGTAGGAATCGGAGGGCTCGTCAGCCTGTTATAATGGGAAGCTGAAGCATATTCTCCTAGCTGCATATCAAAACTGTTCACATCTATGTGGATTCAATCAATATTCATGCACCACGTTAGAAATATGACATTTTTAGAATTTGGTTTGTAAATCTTTGCTTTAATCTTTATTCTGTGTTGGTTCATTTCATAGTATATGTTTATAGGGGTCAGAGCTTCCCTTTACTGTTACACAGTACCAAATTCTCTGTATTGTTAATTGATAAATTTCAGTACTTTCCGTCACCACTAGAGGGAGCTCATAAGCTTACTATATCTACATTGAGCTTAGTAGTGGCTGCAGGTAGAAATAGTTCTATCATTCAGCTATGTGGTTTGTGAAGGGATTACAGTAGACGGAGCACAACGTTTGGACATAAAAATGGCGTGCTGTCGAGAGGCGCAGACCCGCTGTGAGGCAAATATTGGTCTTAGTGTTGCGCAAATAAACAGTCAAACTATTTTTCAGGTCGAATTTTGATAAAAGTTCAGTTCATTGTGAACCCAAACCTTGTGGATGGGGGTAACGTGAAATTCTGGCACAACCCCTTTAAGTTCACAGAAGGTCCTTTTCCAGCATGCAGGTAAATTGCTGTGGCCTACCCAACGCACTTCACTCCAACGCACTTCACTCCAATGCACTTCACCCCAAAGCACTTCATCCCAACGCACTTCACCCCAACGCACTTCAACCCAACGCACTTCACTCCAACGCACTTCACTCCAACGCACTTCAACCCAACGCACTTCACTCCAACGCACTTCACTCCAAAGCACTTCACCCCAACGCACTTCAACCCAACGCACTTCACTCCAACGCACTTCACTCCAACGCACTTCACTCCAACGCACTTCACCCCAAAGCACTTCACCCCAACGCACTTCAACCCAATGCACTTCACCCCAACGCACTTCACCCCAACGCACTTCACCCCAACGCACTTCACTCCAACGCACTTCACTCCAACGCACTTCACCCCAACGCACTTCACCCCAACGCACTTCACCCCAACGCACTTCATCCCAACGCACTTCATTCCAACGCACTTCACCCCAACGCACTTCACTCCAACGCACTTCACCCCAACGCACTTCACCCCAACGCACTTCAACCCAACGCACTTCAACCCAATGCACTTCAACCCAACGCACTTCAACCCAACGCACTTCACCCCAACGCACTTCACTCCAACGCACTTCAACCCAATGCACTTCAACCCAATGCACTTCACCCCAATGCACTTCATCCCAACGCACTTCACCCCAACGCACTTCAAGATAAGTTGTTCTCATAGTCTTTATGTTGTTATTTACATGAAGGCCATAACTGTGCCTTCTGGTTCTGGGGCCGGCCGTCTCTGACTACATGATCTCTGACTGCAGACACTTTTGTATATATTTTTAAGTTAGAATGAAGAACTTTGTAACTTTATCAGGAGTGTCTTGGTCAGCAAATTGCCCTTTTTTAGGGCCCATTTACACTGAAAGATGATTGCTCAAACAACAGTTTGAGTGACAGTTTTAAGTGATCATCTTTGCATAACTCTAAGTAGCTAATTAGCTACTTAAAAGTTAATGCAGGGGGAGCGGGATACCACTGCGATTGCTACGAGAACAATGCAGCTGCTTTGTATATGCAAACAGCTGCATTGTTCTAGGAGCTTTCAGCTGGTGTCCTGCTGAGAACTGCCAGCTGGATACCAGCTAAGAGAATCTTATCAGCGCTGCCGGCTGAAATATCAGCCTGCACCGCTGATAAGAGTCAACGCTCATTTCTAGAAAACTAGAAGTGAGCGATGAACAAACACTGCACGATGGCTGGTGAACGTTTATCGCTCAAAAGACGGATTTTGAGCGAATTTTGAGCAATAATCGTTGTATCTAAATGGGCTTTGAGACTGAAGGCATCAGCAGCTCTAGGGCCTTTATAGACTCTACAGATGCTGTAGTTTGAGGAGTCCCTCAGGGGTCGGAGCCGGGATCATATTAGGGTACTTAGGGTACTTTTACATGTCGCCTGGATAAAGTCACGTGACAATCAGCCGTGTAAACAGGCAGTTCAATTCCATTTGGAATGACTGCCTGTTCGCTCTGACTGGAGCCGGGCGGACAGAAGAGATCTCCACTGCGCTCCATTCATTGAGCGACCATCGCTCCTGTGTCACGCTGGGATAGTTGTTGCACACTAAAGCTGGATTCACATGGGCGAGAAAAACGTGCTGCGCACAGTAAGCCGGTGTAAATAAGTGGGACTTCTGTGTGGCTCCCTGGACACGGACGGGTGTCACCTGCGCATGTCATCGGCTGTATACAGCTGGCTGATGTTTGAGGCTCAGATGCTGATGTATTTAGTTCCCAGAGGATTGCTTAGACTGCATACATGTACAACAATCTCTCCATTGCGAGAAGTATTTCCTCTGTAAGGGCGGAAATTCTGCGGCGGGATTTCCCGAAGAATTTCCGCCCGTGGAAGCTGCCATAGGATTACGTTAGAAAACGCAATCCTAGGCAGACGGCCGCGATTTGTCTACGTGTAATCACGCATAGCCCCGCACAGAAATGTCACTCCCCGGCTGCCGTCTCCGGTCTGCGCATGCGTCGGCTGGGCCGCAGCCGGCACATCCCAGAGCCAGAGCCGCGGGAGCAGGTGAGTGCCGCGCTGGTCCCTGCAGGGGCTCGGGTGGGGTCCCGCTGCGAGAATTCTCGCAGCCGGATCCAGCCCGGCTGTCTGCAGGCGGCCTAAGGGTTTTCAGCCTCCTAATGGAAACACAAATGCTGCCATTCACTGACAGCAAGCAGAAGTCTTAAAAAGAGGGAGGGATTAAACACACTTATAAACCTGTATAATTTTTCATTACACACTGATTAAGCTTCAGAATAGATCATCAATATAGGATGGGTGGGGGTCCGCCACTTGGGACTCCCGCGATCAGCTGACTGAAGGGGCTGCAGCACTCCTGCGAGCACCATAGCCTCTGCCATGTGATCCTGAGAACGGGCAACTATTAAATGCCGGATGACCCCTTCATTTCCATAAAGCCCTTCATCCACCTTGGTTCTGCGGCCGGTCACCTTGGAAGCATCAGTATTCTGTATACAGGCAGAGCTTTCTGCTTCATAACACGCTACATCTGGTGACAATCGCCATAATTGATATATAATGTATACATTTTGTTTCTGCAGTAACATTCCTGCATTATATGGATTTATGCGTGACGCTGGGAGATACAAATTGATTCATGCATCCAGATGGTAGTCTTAATGGATTGTGGAGCATAAAAAGTTTCAGCAATGATACCAGATTATAAGTGGAAGATAACTCATGAGGAAGGCGCATGGAGCTCCAGAAATATAGTCTAAGCCATGCGGGGCGGCACTCAGAGCTTCCTCTCGCTTTACTAGGCGGTACCAAGTCCGAAGCCTTATATCTTGTAGAGGCGTCTACTTACGTATCGGGGAAGAAGTCATCATTGTGACTAGTGAACCCATGTGGAAGCTTGTACCTCGTTGTACTTTAATCTGCAGTGGTGACACAGCAAGCATCCCAATCAACACATGGGGTGGCTGGAGTAATGGCGTAGTATTCATGGTTGCAGTAGGTGCAACTGTGCCCAGAGAGCCAAGGGGTTCCACTGCACGGGCATCCAATATCCAGTTTAACAGCCTGGCCTGGTTTTAGGTTAGATGGCACCATGTGCAGATTGTTTTTTGGTGCCACCTGCGCCTCATAAGAAAAAAACAATATGTAGTGTGCAGAAGTTGAAGTGTGGAAGCTTCTGGATGTTTCTGAGTGGTCTATGTTGTCTTGTGCTTATGTGTTGTCAGTGTGTTCCATGTGAGTGAATATGATGTGTATTGCATAGCTGCAGCACTGAATGGGTTACTGTCTGGGTATGTCTGGAAAAGTATCTCTTTGTATGTCATGTGACCTTGTTTTATATATGTGGTTGCAAGGTGCATGAGTGAGGGGAGTGAGTTGTTGGAGTCTGTCTTGGCTGGTCCTATCTACCTGTCTGTCCTGAGAGGAGCCGGTCTGCACACAGACACCTTCAGTCTGTGTGTGGAGAATATGGAAGAGGCTGAAGGGATAGCAGATGAGTGTTGTGGACTTCTTCTTCTTCCCTACATGGAGGGATAAGAAAGTAAGAAGCTGCAAGAAGTGCGTGTTCCCACTGTGGAGTGCTGGGTGTGTTCCTCTACTTCGTGACTGTGTACCTGTAGAGAGTCAGTGTTTGTAAGACGGTGTCCGGGACCAGAGAACCACAGATAACTTGGACTGTGTAAGGCACTCTGTCCGCCCGTGTTTCCTCCCTGTCACACCACGTGTTCCCCCACACTGAGCATCTTGCCAGTGGATGTCAAGTTTGAACTACATTGGATTTTATTCAAGCTGTGTTCAAGTAAAGGGCTTTAGCGACCGTTCCCGGTTCGGCCTTTAACCCTCAACTCTGTGTTGACTCTTTATTTCTACATTGAGAATTCACTGCGGAGGACGGAACGCTGGCGTCACCCGTGACAAACGACTATGGTAAACCACCAGTAGGTTTACCTATTTAATAGCCTGCTCTCGGCCCCTTGGACGTGTCCCTGGTTACCCTGCAGGTGGGAGGCGGTAGTACCACTGTGACAAGGCCTACATCTATACCACGCTGTCTCCTAGGCTGGGGCCCACTCCTCGGACATTGCACAATATACTGCATATTCCACTGATAGGCAGTCAGCTGGTATTCTGCTTGTGCAGAAGGCAGTAATATAGCAGCATATCTACACCAGAACATCAGTGAATAGCTACTGTATCAAAATCAAGCTCATAATATAAATACAGCACCAGAACCAAGCTTATAACATAAATACTAAACAAGAGCCAACCTCAGTACATAATACACGCTCTGGGCTCCAGCGGTGTGCATACTACAGTACACTACTAATGACTGTCATCAAGAGTTGCCCAGATGGGGGCAAGTGGCATTGTTCAAAAAAGTCTTAACCCCCTAGTGAAGAAGCCCGTTTATGCATTAATGACTAATTTTGCTGGTTTTTAAATCCTCGCATTCCATGAGCCGTAACTTTGTCATTTTTCCGTAGCCATATGAGGGCTCGCTTTTCGCGGGACAAGTTGTATTTATAAAAGATAACATTTTTTTAGAGGGATTCGGAAAAAGACGAAATTCTGCCATTTGTTTTTTGGATTAAATTTTTACGACGGTTGGGGCTTATTCAGACGGGCGTATATCAATCGGGTTTTCACGCCCGGCCGATATACGTTGACTCTCTCTGCAAGGGGAGGAGGCGGGACGGGCCAGGAGCAGTGCACTGTACTACCGCCCCCTCTCCATCCTTTCTCTGCTCCTCACCATTGTTTGCAATGGGAGGGGGCGGGGTGGACCTTAGCTCTGCTCCCATCCCTCCGCTCTCATTGCAAACAGTGACAGGGAGCAGAGAGGGGGCGGGAGCTCAGTGCACTGCTCCCTCCCCCCCTTGCAGAGTCAGTGTATATCAGCTGGGCGTGAAAACCGACCGATATACCCCCGTCTGAATAAGCCCTCAGTGTGCAAAATAAATCCTGTGATAACATTATCCTCCCGTCGGCACGATCGGCGACACCAAGTTTATTCCATTTTCTTATGTCTAGCTATTTTTGCTTTGGTGTTGCTGCAGTCCGACAGCCAGAGCATTATTAGTGTTCTTCGCCAGCGCTCTATGGGGGTTTGCTTTTTTTGCAAGATGAACTGTAGTCTTTATTTATCCGATTTTTGGGAACAAATTTTGGGTTCTATTTATTCCATTTTTTTCCAGAGACAAAGTTAACAAAATCTGCACTTCTGATGTGTTTTTCATTTTTAACAGCGTTCACCATGCGGTATAAATAATAGGTTACATTAATTCTGCAGGCCCGTACAATAACGCCAATGCCAAATTAATACATTTTTTCTCTGCATTCACAGACCCCTATAATTTTTCTTTTTTTGTCAGTGATGCTGTAGAATGTTGTTTTTTTGGCGGGATGAGGGGTATTTTTTATTGGTATCATTTGTTGATCCTTGCAACATTCTGATCACTTTCTATTCTGTTTTTTGTAAGGCGAGATAGACAAAAATAGGTTTGTTGTTTTTTTTTGGGGGGGGGGTTCATTACAAACGCAGTGATAACACGTGTGATGGGCTTTTTCTGACATAGTAAAGGTGGAAAAATGTGGTTTTGACATTTTTATTTTTATTATTTCTTTAGCAACCCATTGGGACCCCCATGCTTCACTGCTGCCTGCAGAAACTCATTATTGTATCGCTCTCCCCCATGCTTCACTGCTGCCTGCAGACACTCATTATTGTACCGCTCTCCACCATGCCTCACTGCTGCCTGCAGACAATCATTATTGTACTGCTCCCCACCATGCTTCACTGCTGCCTGCAGAAACTCATTATTGTATCACTCTCCCCCATGCTTCACTGCTGCCTGCAGAAACTCATTATTGTACTGCTCTCCACCATGCTTCACTGCTGCCTGCAGAAACTCATTATTGTATCGCTCTCCACCATGCTTCACTGCTGCCTGCAGAAACTCATTATTGTACTGCTCTCCACCATGCTTCACTGCTGCCTGCAGAAACTCATTATTGTATCGCTCTCCACCATGCTTCACTGCTGCCTGCAGACACTCATTATTGTATCGCACTCCACCATGCTTCACTACTGCCTGCAGACACTCATAATTGTACCACCCTCCACCATGCTACACTGCTGCCTGCAGAAACTCATTATTGTTCCACTCTCCCCCATGCTTCACTGCTGCCTGCAGAAACTTATTATTGTATCGCTCTCCACCATGCTTCACTGCTACCTGCAGACACTCATTATTGTATCGCTCTCCACCATGCTTTACTGCTGCCTGCAGACGCTCATTATTGTATCGCTCTCCACCATGCTTCACTGCTGCCTGCAGACACTCATTATTGTACTGCTCTCCACCATGCTTCACTGCTGCCTGCAAACATTCATTATTGTATGGCTCTCCACCATGCTTCACTGCTGCCTGCAGATACTCATTATTGTATGGCTCTCCACCATGCTTCACTGCTGCCTGCAGACGCTCATTATTGTACTGCTCTCCACCATGCTTCACTGCTGCCTGCAAACATTCATTATTGTATGGCTCTCCACCATGCTTCACTGCTGCCTGCAGATACTCATTATTGTATGGCTCTCCACCATGCTTCACTGCTGCCTGCAGACACTCATTATTGTACGGCTCTCCACCACACTTCAATGCTGCCTGCAGACACTCATTATTGTACCGCTCTCCACCACGCTTCAATGCTGCCTGTAGACACTCATTATTGTACCGCTCTCCACCATGCTTCACTGCTGCCTGCAGATACTCATTATTGTACCGCTCTCCACCATGCTTCACTGCTGCCTGCAGACACTCATTATTGTACTGCTCTCCACCATGCTTCAATGCTGCCTGTAGAAACTCATTATTGTACGGCTCTCCACCATGCTTCACTGCTGCCTGCAGACACTCATTATTGTACCGCTCTCCACCATGCTTCAATGCTGCCTGCAAACACTCAATATTGTACTGCTCTCCACCATGCTTCACTGCTGCCTGCAGACACTGATTATTGTACCACACTCCACCATGCTTCACTGCTGCCTGCAGACACTCATTATTGTATCGCTCTCCACCATACTTCACTGCTACCTGCAGACACTCATTATTGCACCGCTCTCCACCATGCTTTACTGCTGCCTGCAGACACTCATTATTGTACCGCTCTCCAACATTCTACATTGCTGCCTGCAGACACTGATTATTGTATCGCTCTCCACCATGCTTCACTGCTGCCTGCAGACACTCATTATTGTATCGCTCTCCACCATGCTTCACTGCTGCCTGCAGACGCTCATTATTGTATCGCTCTCCACCATGCTTCACTGCTGCCTGCAGACACTCATTATTGTACCGCTCTCCACCACGCTTCAATGCTGCCTGTAGACACTCATTATTGTACGGCTCTCCACCATGCTTCACTGCTGCCTGCAGACATTCATTATTGTACCGCTCTCCACCACGCTTCAATGCTGCCTGTAGACACTCATTATTGTACCGCTCTCCACCACGCTTCAATGCTGCCTGTAGACACTGATTATTGTACCACACTCCACCATGCTTCACTGCTGCCTGCAGACACTCATTATTGTATCGCTCTCCACCATGCTTCACTGCTGCCTGCAGACGCTCATTATTGTATCGCTCTCCACCATGCTTCACTGCTGCCTGCAGACACTCATTATTGTACCGCTCTCCACCACGCTTCAATGCTGCCTGTAGACACTCATTATTGTACGGCTCTCCACCATGCTTCACTGCTGCCTGCAGACATTCATTATTGTACCGCTCTCCACCACGCTTCAATGCTGCCTGTAGACACTCATTATTGTACCGCTCTCCACCACGCTTCAATGCTGCCTGTAGACACTCAATATTGTACCGCTCTCCACCACGCTTCAATGCTGCCTGTAGACACTCATTATTGTACCGCTCTCCACCATGCTTCACTGCTGACTGCAGACACTCATTATTGTATCGCTCTCCACCATGCTTCACTGCTGCCTGCAGATACTCATTATTGTACCGCTCTCCACCATGCTTCACTGCTGCCTGCAAACACTCAATATTGTATCGCTCTCCACTATGCTTCACTGCTGCCTGCAGATACTCATTATTGTACCGCTCTCCAACATTCTTCATTGCTGCCTGCAGACACTCATTATTGTATCGCTCTCCACCATGCTTCACTGCTTCCTGCAGATACTCATTATGGTTCGGCTCTCCACCATGCTTCACTGCTGCCTGCAGACACTCATTATTGTACCGCTCTCCACCACGCTTCAATGCTGCCTGTAGACATTCATTATTGTACCGGTCTCCACCATGCTTCAATGCTGCCTGTAGACACTCTTTATTGTACTGCTCTCCACCACGCTTCAATGCTGCCTGTAGACATTCATTATTGTACTGCTCTCCACCACGCTTCAATGCTGCCTGTAGACACTCATTATTGTACTGCTCTCCACCACGCTTCAATGCTGCCTGTAGACACTCATTATTGTACTGCTCTCCACCATGCTTCACTGCTGCCTACAGACACTCATTATTGTACCGCTCTCCACAATGCTGCATGGTGAGATGCGCTACAGCCAAATATTTAACATTTTGACTTTTCAGTCCAGACCGACTCTCATTCAAGACCCCATGCAGACCACTTCTGGCCAGTTTAATTTTGGCCAGTTTGCTTAGAACAGTAGATGGGTGTACCTGGATACCAGTTCTGAGCTGATGGCACTGTTGGACATCTTCAGACTTTAAAGGGAAGTATGATGTGTTTTTCATCTGCTGCACTAGGTTTCCTTTGCTGACCCCTGAGTCTACTGTCTTCAACCCTGCCATGTCTTGGAGTTTCTTCGAAAGAGCTTGAACAGCACATCTTGAAACCCCACTCAGCTCTGAAATCGCCTCCTGTAATATCCCATTATTATGGTTGTACATGAAGTCTGTCTAGAGATGCAAATGGTCACCAATCAGTGAAACATAGCAGGTGTTGGTCAATGACCAGTGGATCCAACCTATGTTATGAGAACACTCCCCACACCAGTACTGAACCACCACCACCAGTCTGCACAGTGCCTTGTTGTCAACTGAAGTCCATGGCTTCGTGAGAACTGCGCCACACATGAACCTACTATCAGCCCAAAACAATTTGACTCCTCAAAGCACACCACCTGTTGCCAGTCTTCTAGGGTCCAGATGAGGTGCTATGTTCACTGCCGTGGTGATTACTGAGGCGCTTTGGTGGGTCTTCTGCTCTTATAATCTATGGAGGCTAAAGAGCTCTGCCCTGACCTGCGGGACATACGTGTGGCGTCTCCTGCACTGAATGTGGATATGATTTCTGCCGTGGTCGTTCTCTCTTGACATGGACAATTCTAGCCAGATGCTGCCAGTTGTGATCATTAAGCACCTGTGGACAGCCGCTGCACTGCCCCCTGTGAGTGGTAATGTTTTCTATGACATACTCCCGGTTCACACGTGACACTGTGGATCGAGGAAAGTTAAATGCTGCACAATCTTGGAAATGGAATCTCCCATCCATCTTGCACCCACTATCATGCCTTGTTCCAACTCCCATAATTCAAGTAGCCTTGCCATGAGCATGTTGGCCGGTGTTCAACCTCCCAACTTCTACAGGTGTGGGCGCTCCCGAGCCGTCCCTTGAGGTAATGCCACTTCATCATCAACTTACATACTTCTATCCCAGGACTTTTGGCTCATCAATGTATAGCCCAGTCGTTTACCCAACACTAGAGATGAGCGAACGTACTCGTCCGAGCTTGATACTCGTTCGAGTATTAGAGTGTTCGAGATGCTCGTTATTTGAGACGAGTACTACGCGATGTTCGAGTTACTTTCACTTTCATCTCTGAGACGTTAGCGCGCTTTTCTGGCCAATAGAAAGACAGGGAAGGCATTACAACTTCCCCCTGCGACGTTCAAGCCCTATACCACCCCCCTGCAGTGAGTGGCTGGCGAGATCAGGTGTCACCCGAGTATATAAATCGGCCCCTCCCGCGGCTCGCCACAGATGCGTTCTGACAGAGATCAGGGAAAGTGCTGCTGGTGCCGGAGCTGCTATAGGGAGAGCGTTAGGAGTATTTTAGGCTTCAAGAACCCCAATGGTCCTTCTTAGGGCCACATCTGACTGTGTGCAGTACTGTGGAGGCTGCTTTTAGCAGTGTTGCACTTTTTTTTTTGTATATCGGTCGTGCAGAGCATTGCGTCCTGCAGTAATTTTACATTGTTCAGGGCCAGTAGTGGTGAGGCAGGGACAGAAGACATATTTAGTGTATATGGGCAGTGGGCCTTTCCAAAAACATTTGGGAAAAAAATCTATTTGGGCTGCCTGTGACCGTCCTCAGTGTACTGGGTCTCTGCTGGGGGTAGTTGTCCTAATTCATACGCAGCCAGCTAAGTGTTACAGCAGGCTTGCGCAAAATTCTTTCCTGGCTCTGCTGTGCATTCCGTAAGCGAAGTCAGCCTCCAACCACAGGCCAATAAGCGGCACATTTAATTACAGCGTTCTGTTCCTGCACTACTGGTAATACAGCATGCTGAGGGGTAGGGGTAGGCCTAGATGACGTGGACGTGGGCGAGGACGCGGAGGCCCAAGTCAGGGTGTGGGCACAGGCCGAGCCAGTGCGGTGGCCAGGGGTACAGGCAGGGCCAGACCGAATAATCCACCAACTGTTTCCCAAAGCGACCCCTCACGCCATGCCACCCTGCAGAGGCCGAGGTGGTCTAAGGTGTGGCAGTTTTTCAGAGAGACGCCTGACGACCGACGAACAGTGGTGTGCAACCTTTGTCGCGCCAAGATCAGCTGGGGAGCCACCACCACCAGCATGCGCAGGCATATGATGGCCAAGCACCCCACAAGGTGGGATGAAGGCCGTGCACCACCTCCGGTTTGCACCACTGCCTCTCCCCCTGTGCCCCAACCTGCCACTGAGATCCAACCCCCTTCTCAGGACACAGGCCCGACCGTCTCCCGGCCTGCACCCACACCCTCACCTCCGCCATCTTCGGCCCCATCCAGCAATGTCTCTCAGCGCAGCGTTCAGCCATCGCTAGCGCAACTGTTTGAGCGCAAGCACAAGTACGCCGCCACGCACCCGCACGCTCAAGCATTAAATGTGCACATAGCCAAATTGATCAGCCTGGAGATGCTGCCGTATAGGCTTGTGGAAATGGAGGCATTCAAAAGCATGATGGCGGCGGCGGCCCCGCGCTACTCGGTTCCCAGTCGCCACTACTTTTCCCGATGTGCCGTCCCAGCCCTGCACGACCACGTCTCCCGCAACATTGTACGCACCCTCACCAACGCGGTTACTGCCAAGGTCCACTTAACAACGGACACGTGGACAAGCACAGGCGGGCAGGGCCACTATATCTCCCTGACGGCACATTGGGTGAATTTAGTGGAGGCTGGGACAGAGTCAGAGCCTGGGTCCGCTCACGTCCTACCCACCCCCAGAATTGCGGGCCCCAGCTCGGTGCTGGTATCTGCGGCGGTGTATGTTTCCTCCACTAAACCACCCTCCTCCTCCTCCAACGCAACCTCTGTCTCGCAATCAAGATGTGTCAGCAGCAGCAGCACGTCGCCAGCAGTCGGTGTCGCGCGGCGTGGCAGCACAGCGGTGGGCAAGCGTCAGCAGGCCGTGCTGAAACTACTCAGCTTAGGAGAGAAGAGGCACACGGCCCACAAACTGTTGCAGGGTCTGACAGAGCAGACCGACTGCTGGCTTTCGCCACTGAGCCTCCACCGGGCATGGTCGTGTGTGACAATGGCCGTAACCTGGTGGCGGCTCTGCAGCTCGGCAGCCTCACGCACGTGCCATGCCTGGCCCATGTCTTTAATTTGGTGGTTCAGCGCTTTCTGAAAAGCTACCCACACTTGTCATACCTGCTCGGAAAGGTGCGCCGGGTCAGCGCACATTTCTGCAAGTCCAAGACGGACGCTGCCACCCTGCAGATCCTGCAACATCGGTTTAACCTGCCAGTGCACCGACTGCTGTGCGACATGCCCACACGGTGGAACTCTACGCTCCACATGTTGGCCAGACTCTATGAGCAGCGTAGAGCTATAGTGGAATACCAACTCCAACATGGGCGGCGCAGTGGGAGTCAGCCTCCTCAATTCTTTACAGAAGAGTGGGCCTGGTTGGCAGCCATCTGCCAGGTCCTTGGAAACTTTGAGGAGTCTACCCAGATGGTGAGCGGGGATGCTGCAATCATTAGCGTCACCATTCCTCTGCTATGCCTCTTGAGAAGTTCCCTGCAATGCATAAAGGCAGACGCTTTGCACTCGGAAACGGAGGCGGGGGAAGACAGTATGTCGCTGGATAGTCAGAGCACCCTCATGTCTATATCTCAGCGCGTTGAGGAGGAGGGGGAGGAGCATGAGGAGGAGGGGGAAGAGACAGCTTGGCACACTGCTGAGGGTACCCATGCTGCTTGCCTGTCATCCTTTCAGCGTGTATGGCCGGAGGAGGAGGAGGATCCTGAAAGTGATCTTCCTAGTGAGGACAGCCATGTGTTGCGTACAGGTACCCTGGCACACATGGCTGACTTCATGTTAGGATGCCTTTCTCGTGACCCTCGCTTTACACGCATTCTGGTCACTACGGATTACTGGGTGTACACACTGCTCGACCCATGGTATAAGGAGAACCTTTCCACTCTCATACCCGAAGAGGAAAGGGGTTCGAGAGTGATGCTATACCACAGGACCCTGGCGGACAAACTGATGGTAGCATTCCCATCTGACAGCGCTAGTGGCAGAAGGTGCAGTTCCGAGGGTCAGGTAGCAGGGGAGGCGCAGAGATCAGGCAACATGTACAGCGCAGGCAGGCAGGGGAACATTATCCAAGGCCTTTGCCAGCTTTATGGCTCCCCAGCAAGACTGTGTCACCGCTCCCCAGTCAAGGCTGAGTTGGCGGGAGCACTGTAAAAGGATGGTGGGGGAGTACGTAGCCGATCGCACGACCGTCCTCCGTGACGCCTCTGCCCCCTACAACTACTGGGTGTCGAAGCTGGACACGTGGCCTGAACTCGCGCTGTATGCCCTGGAGGTGCTTGCTTGTCCTGCGGCTAGCGTCTTGTCAGAGAGGGTGTTTAGTGCGGCTGGGGGAATCATCACAGATAAGCGTACCCGCCTGTCAACCGACAGTGCCGACAGGCTTACACTCATCAAGATGAACAAAGCCTGGATTTCCCCAGACTTCTCTTCTCCACCAGCGGACAGCAGCGATACCTAAACAATATGTAGGCTGCACCCGCGGATGGAAGCTACGTTCTCTATCACCATCCAAAACGGGGACATTTCTGCTTCATCAATCTGTGTATAATATTCCTCCTCCTCCTCCTGCTCCTCCTCCTGAAACCTCACATAATCACGCCGAACGGGCACTTTTTCTTAGGCCCACAAGGCTCAGTCATATAATTTTTGCAAACAATTTTTATACGTTTCAATGCTCATTAAAGTGTTGAAACTTTCACCTCAACCAATTTTTATTTTAACTGGGCTGCCTCCAGGCCTAGTTACAAATTAAGCCACATTAACCAAAGCGATTAATGGGTTTCACCTGCCCTCTTGGTTGGGCATGGGCAATTTTTCTGACGTACATTAGTACTGTTGGTACACCAATTTTTTGGGGCCCTCGCCTACAGTGTAATCCAATTAATTTTTTGCCCACCTGCATTAAAGCTGACGTTGCATCAGCTGTGATGGGCAATGCAATGGGATATATTTATGTACCGCCGGTGGCTTCCTGGCACCCACCCATGCTGTGGGTCCACAGGGAGTTGTAACTGCATGTGTCTACTTCTAAAGAACCCCAGTCAGACTGGGGCATGCAGTGTGGGCCGAAGCCCACCTGCATTAAACATGACATTACCTCAGCTGTGATGGGCAATGCAATGGGATATATTTATGTACCGCCGGTGGGTTCCTGGCACCTACCCATGCTGTTGGTCCACACGGAGTTGTAACTCCATGTGTACACTTCTAAAGAACCCCAGTCTGACTGGGGCATGCAGTGTGGGCCGAAGCCCACCTGCATTAAACATGACATTAGCTCAGCTGTGATGGGCAATGCAATGGGATATATTTATGTACAGCCGGTGGGTTCCAGGGAGCCACCCATGCTGTGGGTGCACACGGAATTCCCATTGCGGAGTTGTACCTGCCTGTGACTATTTATAAAAAACCGCGGTCTGACTGGGGCATGCAGACACCTTGACAGAATGAATAGTGTGTGGCACATAGGTTCCCCATTGCTATGCCCACATGTGCAGCTCCTGATGGTGGTGGCACAGGATTATATTTCTCATTGCCTCTGTACAGCATTGTGGGCTATCGCCCCGCCCCTTTTAAAGAGGGTCGCTGCCTAGCCGTGCCAACCCTCTGCAGTGTGTGCCTGCGGTTCCTCCTCATGGCAGACGCACTTATAAATAGACATGAGGGTGGTGTGGCATGAGTGCAGCTGAAGGCTGCGCAGGGACACTTTGGTGTGCGCTGTGGACACTGGGTCGTGCGGGGGGGGGGGGGGGGGGGGTTGGGCAGCATGTAACCCAGGAGAAGTGGCAGCGGAGTGTCATGCAGGCAGTGATTGTGCTTTGTTGGAGGTAGTGTGGTGCTTAGCTAAGGTATGCATTGCTAATGAGGGCTTTTCAGAAGTAAAAGTTTTTGGGAGGGGGGGGGGCCCCACTCTTGCCGCTATTGTGGCTTAATAGTGGGACCTGTGAACTTGAGATGCAGCCCAACATGTAGCCCCTCGCCTGCCCTATCCGTTGCTGTGTCGTTCCCATCACTTTCTTGAATTGCCCAGATTTTCACAAATGAAAACCTTAGCAAGCATCGGCAATATACAAAAATGCTCGAGTCGCCCATTGACTTCAATGGGGTTCGTTACTCGAAACGAACCCTCGAGCATCGCGATAATTTTGTCCCGAGTAACGAGCACCCGAGCATTTTGGTGCTCGCTCATCTCTACCCAACACTATAGAAGTGTTATTTGGCCAACGTATGTCACTGTTCTTCGGGTATATCTGTGCCGAGTATGACATTATATCATATGGTGGAGGGGATTCCATCAGGAAGTAGCTGGCACAGCAACATCCAATGTGTGGTCAGCTCGGTGGACATAGCCTTTAAATTGCTTAGACCATGGAATGAATTCAGGAAGACGGTAACTGCACGCACATCCTTCTAACATTGCTGTTCACAGCTCTTAACAACATATTGAAGCTCCAGCTGTGCCACTGAGTGGATTCTCTTTTTACCCAAGATCGGCTAAATGGACTCCGGCGTTTGAACTACTGATGGGAATCCATGAACTGGGAGATAAAATAAAAAGCTGGAGCCAAAACATATTTTACTAGAGTACACGATCCGAGAGCGGTGTTAATGTCACTTTATAATAGATATTAAAATCCCTGCCAAGATATAATGTAATAAAACCCGAACTTTAATTGCAGAATCCATGCTGCATGCTGATGAGCTCCACAATGCCTATTTCTACTTCTCCCCATGTCTGTTCAATATTTGTATGAATGACTCTCTGTTTAGCTCATGAAATCCAATATTAAGAGGTTAATTCCACAGTCGTAAATATACCCTATGAATTACTTGCTGTACTTGGCGCCGGTAGCGTTCTCCTGTACCGGTTGCATCCTTGCTGCTTCAGTTCGGGTCAAACTACAGTATTTTTTCTGCAAGGAGTATAGCGGGTAGACGGGAAGACCTCCCCTTTTTGCATGAGCGGACGCTCTTGTGAGCTCAACTTAGTGAAGATTTTCAGGCTAAAGCACAGTCATGTCCCCACAGCGGGACGTTGGGATTTAGCCGCTCTTCTTTACCCACCTTTTGATCAGAAGCCGAAAGTAGGGCGTAGTTGGTGGGCTGCTGTAGAGATGAAGTGAGCTGGTGCGTGTGACGCTCCTTCCTACGGACATAAGTGGAGTTTCTGCGTTACAAGCTGTTTGAGGCTGTCTCTGCCAACACGTATTCTAGAGGAGACATCGGCGGCCACCCATGAAGGGACTAGTCGGGTAGATTCTATTGGGACGAGAGCCGGTTTACAGCCTATGCTATGGCAGGAAGTGAGAGACTGTTACTCTGGATATCCCGAACCATAAATTGCACGGTTGTGTTAGGAGTGCTTTGTGGACTGTCTTTACTCTCTGAGGATTCTACTGTCGGAAACAACTTTTTTACCCAAACGGTTCCTGAGATGATGGACTTGTTGAATGTCATATTTCAGCCGGATCGGCCCAAGTTGAGCTGTTTTGTTTATAAAGGTTTTATGCATCGTACAATGTCCGACTACATAAGTTTTCCTTGGTGGTCTCGCTGGATCCCGCTTCCACCGGGGTCATCTAGCAACAGACTATATGCAATAAGTTTGAGGTGTGGGGCCGCCCTTATTGCCCTGGTTTTAGGCAAGGTCTGCCGTGCCAACATTGTGCAGGGATAGTGTGCCCATATTTCTGTTACCATTATTTCCTCTATTTTTGTGTTCTCTGCATTTTGGGTGTATTATATATGTCTCGTCTGGTCTAGTTAGGACATGTATTAGGTCTTGGTCTGTCATGTTGGTGATGTCTGTGTAACACTGTACTTGTGCCCTACATGATTATAACAGTAAGGACAGTCATCAAGCTAAAAAGAAACATTGGCTGATGCAACAAGACAACAACAAAAACACACAAGTAATCAGCTAAAGAATGGTTAACAAAGAAGCTTTGTGTTTTGGAATAGCCAAGTCAGAGCTTAACACTATAGAGATGCTTTGACGTTACCCGAAGAGGGCTGTGCACACAAGGCATCTCAGAAATAATGATGAACGGAAACACATTTTAGGGAGGAAAGATACAAAATTCCTTCTAAATGTTTTGCAAATCTTATTTGCAACTACAGGGAATATTGGATGGTGGCATTCAAAGGGGATCTACAAATTATTAACCCCTTCCTGACGGTATTTAAACACGCTGATCAACATTGGGGGGTCTCAAACGACCGTCTCAAAGTGCTGTTCTATTTTCATGGGAGCCTGGGGCCTTCTAAATACCCCCAGGGCAGTCTCAAATGATTGCCTATCAAGGTGTGCTTGTGGTATGCCTTCATGGACTGCGTGTCAGAACAGAGTTTCAAGCAATATTATAGTAAAATGTATGAGTGATCAAAAAAGAAAGTTAAAATATATTTAATAAAAACTTTTTAAAACCTAACAAAATAATGAGTAAAAGTCTAACCTCCCTTTTTTCTCAGCCGTCTCATCCCATTTGTTCTAGTCTTTCCTTGTGCAGATGAGAATAGGGCTGATCCCTCTGCACTGTGATAGCCCTTCAGATATTTGTAGATGGCTATTAAGTCTCCTCTCAGCCTTCTCAAGCTAAACATTCCCAGATCCTTTAACCGTTCCTCATAGGACATGATTTGCAGACCGCTCACCATCTTGGTAACTCTTCTCTGAACTTGGGGTGCCCAGAACTGGACCCAGTATTCCAGATGAGGTCTGACTAAGGAAGAGTAGAGGGGGATAATGACCTCACGTGATCTAGACTCTATGCTTCTCTTAATACATCCCAGAAATGTGTTTGCCTTTTTGGCTGCTGCATCACATTGTTGACTCATGTTCAGTCTATAATCTATTAGTATACCCAAGTCTTCTTCACATGTGCTGCTGCTTAGCCCAATTTCTCCCATTCTGTATGTTCTTTTTTCATTTTTCTTGCCCAGATGTAGGACTTTGCATTCCTCCTTGTTAAATACCATTCTGTTAGTCGCCGCCCACTGTTCAAGCTTTTCTAGATCTTTTTGAATACTCTCTCTCTACCCTAGTGTTAGCTATCCCTCCTAGCTTTGTGTTGTCAGCAAAGTTGATCAGATTCCTCTCAATTCTCTCCTCCAGATCATTTATAACAATGTTGACCAACACTGGGCCCAGGACAGAGCCTTGTGGTTCCCCACTTGATACATTCTTCCACTTGGATGTGCAGCCATTTATGACCACTCTTTAACCCCTTCATGATGTGGCCCCTTTTTTTCCATTTTCGTTTTTTCCCTCCCCCCTTTAAAAAAAATCGTAACTCCTTTATTTATTCACTCATCAA